>NC_064852.1:67998505-68058505 GCF_024139225.1 Suncus etruscus | reverse complement strand
TTTCAATAAGGACATGGGCTAAAAAGACTGAATTTAAAAAACCCAAGGAACATTCTTATTCAAATGTGGCTGACTGACAAGTAGGTAAGGCAGCAAGATGGAAGATCTATCCCTGTGTATGTCTGCATTTTTCTTTCCCATGCAGCAGACCTTCTATTAGGCTTTCCAGTCTGACTCTCATTGGCTCTTTAAAAAAATTCCTCTTACTTTTCCACCTAATTACTATAAGAATAATTATAGCCAAGCCATGGTCATCAAGTTTACTTACGAGTAAAATTTAATTATTATTCCAAATGATGAAACTGCGTGGAAAATAATTCAATTGAATAATACTAAGTTAGTCTAGTGATAGAAAATAACAGCCCTCATTTTAGTAAACACCAAAATCACACCAAGAAAAGGATATTTTTAATAACAGTCTCTAATGCCTCAACTCATTCTTTCACTCTTACTATATTTAAAATGCATTCAAGTATTGCTATTAATTTTAAAGCTGAACTTGTGTACACATGTGTGCGCACACACCCCTAAAAGTTTTCCCTTTCATAATTACTACAATTGTGCATTCTCCAGGTATGGAGAAAAAAAAAAAGGAAAGGGCTGACTGATGTGATTAAATCAATGATAGAGATAATCCTAGATTAACTAAACAAAATCACATTTATCTTTATAAGAGGGAGTAGGATATTTCAAAGACAGAAGAGGAGAGAAATGTGACTTGAGGGCAAACACTAAAGGGATGGCACAGTCACAAAATACTGGATTCCTATTTGTTTTATCTTTATTTAAAAACCGTGATTACAGACATGATTATAGTTGTATGATTACAGTTATGTAAAGAACACCCCCTTCACCAGTGCAACATTCCCACCACCAATTTCCCAGATCTCCCTCCTCCCCACCCCCCTACACCTGGACTCGAGACAGGCTTTCCTATTTAAACTGGAAGAAGCATGCCGCATTCTCCACATTCTCCCTTTGAGAATCTGTGGGTTTTGTCTTTCTAACATCTCATTTTTTTTTTTTTTTGGTTTTTGGGCCACACCCGTTTGACGCTCAGGGGTTACTCCTGGCTATGTGCTCAGAAATCGCCCCTGGCTTGGGGGGACCATATGGGACGCCGGGGGATCGAACCGCGGTCCTTCCTTGGCTAGCGCTTGCAAGGCAGACACCTTACCTCCAGCGCCACCTACCCGGCCCCCTAACATCTCATTTGTGGTTCATTGACACTGAGTTCAGACTTCTGGATTCTAGTATTGTGTGGGAATAAATTTATGTAGTTTCAAACCAATCTCCACACCTTGTTACAGTAGCCCTGGTAAACTAATATGCTATCTTCCTCAATTTTCAACATTACCACCAGAGTTTTTGTTGTTGTTGAAGTAAATCCACAAACAATTTTGAGTGCCTTCCAAGGGCAAGGAAGGACTCTTTAAAAATGATTTGAGCAAACAAACAAGAAAAAGTAATTACACTGTAGCATACACTTCCAAATTTAGGGACATGACTACAAATAGCAGCTTTTGAAACACTATTTGGCCATTTGAACAGATGTCATAAACATGTTTTGCCATAGAAATAAGTTCACATATATTGATATATTTTAGAAAAAAACTGCAAAATTTTGCAGTACACAAATGTTCAGAAATAATGTGTTAAATAACTAGAAAAGGATAAGGCATTTATTCAGTGTTCAGGTACCAACAATAAAAAGAAAAAATATTAACTTTATGTAATGATTTTTAGAGGGAAAAATGTCACCACTAATTCATAATTTAATTTCAATAATTAAAATGAAATAATGTCTATCATAGATTTCTGGAAATGTTATTTTCTAAAAGCAACTTAAATTTATGCTATATCAAACTGAAATAAAATTATTTTTTACCAAGTTTTCTTTTTTTTTTGGGGGGGGGGGGTCAGTCACACCCTGTAGCGCTCAAAGGTTCATCCTGGCTTTACTCTCAGGAATTGCTCCTGGCAGGCTCAGGGGACTATAGGGAATGCTGGGATTCGAACCACCAATCTTCTGCATGCAAGGCAAACACCCTACCTCCATGCTATCTCTCCAGCCCCAAAATGAAATAATTTAAGAGAATTTTATTTCCTATTTTGGGGTCACATGTGGCATTGCTCACACATTACTCCTGGCTTTGCAACCAGGATCTCTCCTGGCAAGGTTCAGTGTAGTGATATATGTGATGGTTGACTGAACTCAGGTTTGTCAAGTGCAAGGCAAGGCCCTATACTTGGTAATATCACACAAGCTCTAAAATAAAATGATTTAAAATAAATATTCCAGAGCCAGACATACAGCTCAACAGGTAAAGGTACTTGTCTTACAAGCAGTAACCAAATTTATTCCCTGGTACCCATATGGTTCCCTGAGCCTAAATAGGAGTTATACCTTAACAAAGCTCGAAATAAGCCCTGAAGACTGCCAAATGTGGTTCCAAAACCAAAAATAAAATTAAAATAAATATTCCAGTATTTCAAGCATGTTCAATTAATATAACGCACTTTAAAGTATGGAATAAAAATAAACTATATTTCTCTCATGATCTTCCCCACCTGCCAATTGCATCTCCTAAACAAAGATGCCTCTACATTTTTTTTTCTAGAAGTTGAAGAGATATTTTCTGAAGTGAAACACTGAGACAGCAGTAGGGAGTCATTCCTGATTGTTGTTGCAATGACTGCTTTGATATTCTACCTCGAGAGAATATCCACTTACTGTTAATAGCTTGAGAAAAAATTTCTCATTTGAAAGCCAAAGTAGGCTGTGAATGTATCATCTTTTTTTAGTTTTATAAAGCAGATGGACTTTAAGTTGATGAACCTCCAGATAGAAACTAACATTAGTATTAATACTGTGAACTAAACTGAATATTTTCTTTTGATTATGAGTCATCAAGTGTGGATTATAGCTTAGCCATGTTAAATTGAGAATATCAACCATGGAGGAAGTGTTATGGCTCAGCTCTTGAATTATTTTTCCTGTTGGCTACTTACCTCCAGTCTTCCAGTGTTCTAATTTTGGATTCTTTGTGTTAATATAATGACAAGCCTCACTTTTCCAGGCATCATTGTTGCTGCTATGCATACAAAGTCTGCATTTGTAAAAATGTTGAAAGAATATTAGTTCCACTTTCAAAATGTAGAAATAGACACTTGAGAGGATTTAGAAGTTTGACCTAAGTAACTGAGTTTAAAATTAGTTACATAGGCATATGACCCCAGCTCTTTGTAAATCACTCATTCTTTTACTAAAGCTCTTGCTACTTTTGACTGTGGGCAGACTTTCTGAGGTTTTTTTTACTATTCACATTATTAGATTGAATAATTACCTCTGTAGCATACATGGTTCAAACTTGATAAATTGGAATAAAATTTTCTAGAAATAAAAATGAATTTCAAGAAGTGAATCAGGTTCACTACCACCGTTTTAAGTATATCATTTTGTTCACAGGTCCTCAAATTTTTAAACAGGGGGTTAGTTCACTGTCCCTCAGACCATTAGGAGGTGGCCTATAGTTTAAAAATATTATGAACAAATTCCTATGCACACTTCACATACCTTATTTTGAAGTAAAAAACAGTACAAAAGGTCAAGTAAGCCACTATCAGATATTTGAAATAATAAATATTCACAAAAAAATTAAGTAAAAAAACAAAAGAAAAAAATTAAAATAGAACAGGAACAAATAGAATAATTAAAATGAAGTACAAATTAAATCACAAACATACGAATGTTTCAAAGAGAACTATGGGCCTGCTTTGATGGACCATAGTTTGAAAACCCCTGCCCAAGATTGAGAGGAGGAAACAAAGACAGATAGAAGGAGGAGAGTGAGGCAACGTAATGCACTTCCCACACGTACACACTTTGGCCCAGTACGAGTTGGCTGCAAAACATAATAGGCAGGGGCAGCAAAAACACCTAGCAGGCTGGATAAATGTCATCCAGAGGGCCGCATATGATTTTAGGATGCAGTTAGGGGACTTCTGATTTAGAGTGTTAGTCACTTGTTCACTCTTAGGACAAAACATTGGTAATTACTTGCTACTATCTTGCTACAATTTTAATAGTTTAGAATTCTAACCAAATAATGCAAAGAAAGTAAATAATCTATTTAAAGCAATTTTCTAGAATAGATTGAAGTACAGAGAAGAATTATGGGTGTCTTTAGCAGAAGGACTAATCTAAATTAGATGAATAAATTTCACATTTTTCAAATATTCAAATTGGGAGCAGTAGAAGTTATGGGTTTCAGGGCAAATGTGATGATCTTGCATGCATCCAAACTGTTTAGTTTCTGTCACTATATATAGTAAGTATGAGTATTGTGAGGAATGTTCCCTGAACAGCCAGCCAGAAGTAAACCCTTAGTATGTCATGTTTAGTCACCATACCAAAATTAAAAAAATAAAGTCTATAATAAATGAAACTAAATTCAAACCCTGATAAATGTTAGGCATTACACTGACATATGAGAATGGTATTTCTGCAGTGCAAAAACATCTATGAACCCATGCAAGGACAACTGTACATAAGAGTTTAAGAATATTCACAATTTGTCAGTCTGGTCATGAAGGAGGAGAGGTAACTTTACTGGATTGTGGATTCTTCCCCCTGGGGGACATCAAAAGAACCCAGGAAATAGGTAGAAGCCATTTAGTGCAACTGGGACTAAGTATAATTTTTTTCTGTTTACTTGAATAAAGTAGATTTTATAAAGTATGCTGGATGTTGTTTTGTAAAAAGGAGAAAATAAATTGGGAAAATTTGAGCAGAGGAATGGGAGATACTATGCATTATAGAATTATGACAGTGAAATTTTCATAAACTATTTTCCATAGTTTTTTGTTTGCTTGTTTTTAGGGCAAGAAAAGAAGAAAGGCAAGAAGAGGAAGGAAAAATAGAAATAAAATAAAAATCCTAAAATAGCATGTTTTAAATATCAAAAGTAGAATTAAGTTTGGGCTTAGAGATTCCTTTTTAGCCAACTTTTTTTGGAGTGTTGTCTGTGGTCATGAACTAACTGACCTGATCTTTTCTCATCTTTCTATTTGTCAAATGACCTATCTATCTATCTATCTATCTATCTATCTATCTATCTATCTATCTATCTATCACTTTGATTTTCAATCTAATTACAAACATAGTCATAGAATTTCTTATACTGTTTTTTTGCATCATTATCTGGAACATGAAAGCACCTAGTAGAACATTCTCCTCTAGGGTCTTTTTTGAACAAAGTGAAGAGCAAAAATGTCTTTCAGACATGGGGATTAAAAATTGGTGATGTGAATGTTGCACTGGTGATGGGTGGTGTCTTTACATGACTGAGACCCAAACACAATCATGTATGTAATCAAGGTGTTTAAATAAAAAAAATGAAAAAAAATTTCCAAAGATACTGTATTCCTTATTTCCTTTGCTCAGAGCTTAATAGACATAGTAGCTTCCATCAGAAAAAAGTGAAATTCTGAATATTAGTTAAGAATGATAAAATATAAATTAAAATATTTATCAGCCCTTCAAAGTGAAAATCAAAATATTAAACATTGTATAGGCAAAATTAACAAGTTAAGTATAGTATCAAGATTATAGTTAAGTTTCCATGCTTTATAAAATATTTATTAAATGCTTTATGTGGAAAATGACACAACTAAACCCTAGATGTCTGTCCATACTTCTGAATAATTTCAGATTGAGTCACAGGAAAAATTGTTTTACTACAGGTTTTCCTGGCCTTTTTGAGCATATGTTTGTAATACAGAGAGTGCAAACATTAATTCCCAAGAAAGAAAAGAAAAGAGGGTGAGAGGATGGGACGTGCCTAGATTCCACTGCAGGCAACAAAACAAAATGACACTAGTAAGCCTAACCTTATTATATTTCAACCCAGATATTTCAACCTAAGACTAGGCTTATACTTAAATCTGAATATATTTGCTTTTGAGACAACTCCATCTGCATGTTTTCCTGCCATTTGGGCCCCAGTTTTTAAATACCACAAAATGACAGGGGCAGAGTACAGTAAGTTAGGATGTATATCTAACATGCTCTCAATCCAAATTCTAGTTTTGCTAGCTACTATGTGTTCCCTGAGCATTGTGTCGGGAGAGCCATATGCTACATGTCTCCAGCACCACTAGTATCACCAATACCAAAGATCCTGAGCAGTATCTAAAGTCTCAGGTCTTCCATTGAGACCACAACATTGATGGTCAAGAGTACCTGGTGAGGCCCTACAGTCTCCTGAGCAATTCATTGGGAGCACCCTCCTCACTAACATAATATATGTCATATATGTATATATAATATATATGTATATATATACTTACCATATATACATATATACATAATGTATATATACATATATATAACATATATAAATATTCAACTGTTATTCATTTGGTGTGACTGGAAATTTGACACTCTCAAATACTCAAACTTCCCCAATCTAGTAAAGAAATTTGAACAGAAAACCTCAATTTTCCAAATTGCTTTTAGAATCACCATGTAAGAATTTTCTTTTCTACTATAACAAATTCCACTTTTACATGAATAGTAAATCTGCTTTGAAGTTTCAGTCTTGTTCATAATTTATTCTAAAACACAACAATAGTACTATGGTATAGACCACCTAGCAAATATAATTTCTTCTGAATAATTTCTTCTTCATTTCTTACTCATTAATTTATGCATACATTCATCCACTTCTTTATACAAAATATATAATCTTTATTGGTTTGCAAATATATGTCCTACTTTGGTTGAAATGTTTAACCTCAATGTGATTTTCTTTATCTGCTAAATGGGATAATAACGTCTTAACCCTGTCATAGAACTATTTTATAGAGGAGATAAAAATATTCAATACTCAGAATAATATGCAAATATGAAATACATCATAACACTTAAGTCAATAAAAATCTTATGTCAATGTGTTGCCTATTTGCTTATGAATAAAAATATATATGATCAATCAAATAAAATCACTTTGATAATAATAAAATTATATATTTTATAACTATATGAATTATATTAAGTACTTATTATTTGCAAGTCATTGTGAAGTCTCTTTTCTTTTGCTTCCTCACATGATTTGATATATTCGATATATGATACAGATTCTCTTGTAGATAGGACAACAAATTTTCCTTCAAGAAACTTGAATATGATGGGCCTGAAGTGGTGACTCAAGCAGTAGGGTGTGTATCTTGCACACACTAACTTAGCACGGACTGAGGTTCGATGCCCTAGTGTCCCATATGGTCCCCCAAGCCAGAAGCAATTTCTGCGCACATAGCCAGGAGTAACCCCTTAGCGTCACCAGGTGTGCTCCCCCCAAAAAAAGAAATTTGAATATTATGGGCTACATTAAAAAGAATAATTAAAATCTGTAGAACCAGAGATAGTACAGAGTGTATAGCTTGCTTGCCTTGCACCAATTTCAATCTCTGGCACCCATTGTGATTCCCTGAGCCCTGACAGAAATTATCCCTGAAACAACAATAGGGAAAAAATGAAAACCTTGAAGTTAGAGACAAAATTAAGGCTTATTATATAAAATAACACTAAGATGCAGTTAATACCTTGGACTATGTAACTAGATCCAGTATAAACACAGGATTTCTTTAAAGTAGGATAATAGAACGATGAAATATGAAGAGTTCACAAAGAGATATTATTGGGGACAAAATTTGCAATCAGTAGCCAGCAGCCCCTCAGCAAAGCAAAGTGGTCAAACTTTATAAGGTATAAAAAGCAAGCAATTATATTATGCCTTTACATTTTTATAAAGGGCTGGAAATCTTCTGGATCCTTGATTATAGTCCTATGATACTCATTCAGACATCTGGATACAGAACTAAAAAATAATAAACGTGTATTATTTTAAGCAACAGGTTTCTCATAATTGTTATAGCAGCAATAGAAAACTCATAATACTGCTTACTTTACTTGATTTAGTCTGACCAGAGTTATTGTAGTATCAAATGCACTCCTAGATAATGTAATAAATACTTGCCTTAGGAACTTTTTTTCTGGATAAAACATTAGGAAACAATATGCAAAGCAAGTACTGCAAGGAAAATGATCTAGGGGTAGTGAGAGGTCTGAAAACTGAGTATAATAAGGCATGACTGGGATAACTGGAATACTGGAGTAATAGTAACTCAAATGCCAGAGAAAAAGTATTGAGCACCTTAAGAGCCACTCATTAACTCTTAATGTGAGAAATACTTTTACAAAAGATAGGACTTCTAAATATTTTCTAGTATTGTTTTAGAAAGACAAGGTAAAGATAGACAAATTCAAGGGAAAATTTAATTCAAACTAAGATTAAAAACCAACATTCACAAATTCTTTTTTGTCAATAGATATTGTTCCTAGAAATCAAAACATTTTAGCAAACATGTGCCAAATGGGTCACAGAGGGACCAAGTTATTGCTGTATTTAATTTTCAAGTAGAAAAAGAATGTGGTTAGAACAAGCTTTTGACCAGCTGCTTAAAATGAAGAGTTACCATGTGCTTTTACCTTGACCACAAAAATTTTTATTTTTTATATGTTTCATGATGCAAAATTTAATATGAAACAATAATATCAAGCATTAAAATAAATCATATACAAAGTTCATATTATATTAATGAACTATGTTAAGAGTTAAGAAAGCAACATAAAAGTCAGGGAATACAACTCAGATGTGTGTTAAACTTTATCTCATTCATTGACTCATTTAAGCCTCTTTCCAATTCTACAGGAGCCTTTATTTCTTTCTAATCTATTTGGAGAGGTATAGCCTTTGACTGTAAACTAATTATGGTACAATTAATTAAAGAAATGTTAAATGACATGGGGATGGCTAAGTGCAAGGGAAACTAGAGGAAAGAAAGGCATGTGGTGGCTGCCCAGAAGTTATTCCCTAAATAAACCAAACTAATTGTGGCTTCAGGGAAGCAACTGGCAAGTATGGGTGAAAGGTAAAGAAAAAAAGAACATGATTTAAGCTAATGAATATTGGGATACTGAGATAAGTGTGAGATGAAGACACAGGTATGACTAGAATAAAATGTTGCAGGCTCAGATGATTAAGGAAGAATACATATTAAAGGGCCCTGAGGGATCACGGAGATAGTATGTGGGTAAAGCACTTGCCTTCCACTATGCCTGGTCCTCAGAGCACTACCAGGAGTAAGCTCTGAGCATTTCTAAGTATGAATGTATGGTTATATTTTTGAAAATGCCTATATTCTAGGAGTAAAAATTTGGTCCTTAAGTTTTTGACATTGGGAAACATCTGTGATATTAATATCAGAGAAAACAAGACTATAAAAAGATTAGTAAAACACAGTTCATGTGTTTCCATATAAGGACTTACTACTACATCTTTTGGGGGTACTCTGCTCAGCTGTGAGTTCCATTTTAAATAAAGGCTTTTTATCTCTGCAGGACTCTCCAACAGAAACATTCTTATTTGAATATAATTTGACAAACATATTTAATCCTCAATGTTATCAATTTCTCTTCCCCACAATGGTAATACAACAATGAAGCAAAACATTTTCTCTTTCCTGATGAATTCAAGCAGGAGACACAGAGTGTTCCACATAATATGTACACAAGCAAGATTTCCAAGGAGGTGAAGATAAATCTCATTACACAAATTACCTCTCAATGTTCATATGGGTAAAGTTAGGAAATTTTCTACATCATTATTATAATTATAAACCAGTTCTTCCATCACCAGACATTTCTTTATATGAAGTTATTTCTTGAGGGAATTTACTAAGGTTCTGGACAACAATTTGTAAATATAGAACACAATGCATGACACATAGTGGTGTCCCCCACGTTTATTATTATTATTATTTTATAATGCTATACTATGTTCTCTCCTTGAGTTGAATCTTGCATTTTAGTCAGATATTTTCATACTTTATCAAAGGAAAATGACATTATTATAAATATTTCTGAGACTGCAAATTTATGTAGAGATAATTTTAAAAATTCAATGTCACTATGTAACTGAGATACTACTGTGACTGATTTGTAATCACTTTGGTCAAAATAAAATTATTAATATATAAAAATATTTTAATGTTTATTAGTCATATTACCTAGGTATCTTAGCAACAGGAAGAAGTAGGACAATGACTTTTGGAGGGCGCCACACCTCATGACTCTCAGGGGTTACTCCTGGCTATGTACTCAGAAATTGCTTCTGGCTTGGGGGAGATTATAGGATGCTGGAGAATCAAACCCAGTCAGTCCTAAGTTAGCATATGCAAGGCAAATGCCCTACTGATTGCACCATTGCTCTGGCCCATGACTTTTTTAAGAAGGATATGAAAGAAGTTCTTTTCAAAAAATAATTGGTCTTAATTCACACAAGCCTATAAATATGCCTCATTGTGTTTTTTTATTTACAAATGTAGAAGTTGAATTGTATAGCATGAAGTTCTCATATATATATAGGTTGCAAACTAACATCTAACCAATGCCAAATTCATTGTTTATTTTCTTAAAAATCAACTATCTTTTCATACCTATATGAGTCCAAAATCATTAAAAAAAAAAAAAAAGCATTACTTAGGAGCCATAGTGGTGGTTCAAGTGGTAGGGCATTTGCCTTGCACGTGCTAACCTATGACAGACCGCTGTTAAATCCCCTGGAGTCCCATATGTTCCCCCATGCCAGGAACAATTTCTGAGTGCATAGCCAGGACTAACTCCTGAGTGTCACAAGGTGTGGCTCAAAAACAACAACAACAAAAAAGTATTACTTAAAGGCATTGTCTAAAGCAGACTCTACATGTATTAGATGTCTAAATAACAGTAGATTATGCTCTTAGCTAACAGAGGTGCTATTTCCTATAGGTTCTATTCCTATTTTATATCCCTGTGTTTAAATAAATGTATAGGCTTGTCTGTAGATTGCAGAAGTAGCTTTAAGGGTAATTATATATTTCATGGGCTCCTCAATCAATTTTCCTTTGGTAACTTGCCACCACCAGCTACTTTCCAAATTAATGTTGCCATAGCTGGCCTTTGTAGACAATAAAAGCATTCATGACATCCTAACTGAGATTGGCTTAATCTGATTAATTGTGACACGTCTTCATAGTGGATGAGTTTCTGGTAAAGTAAGTGGATAAAGATATCTCAGGCTTTCATTTCATGTTTTGCTCAAGTTCAGAGAAGATAAAAAGATCATTCTGTGGTAATAAAATGAAGTCCTATTTAAGTTATTTATATGTGTTGAGCATTATAGGTTAGTGGCATTAGTCAACTGAAAAAAAATCCTAAATGTTATGGTCTCTGAATTAGGAGAGTATTTTTAAAAAATCATATTTTAAAAATTATTTTAATACTGCTTCCCTTATCTAACAATTCTATTGCTCTTTTTCTGCATTATAACCATATAAAATGCCTATTAATGAGCATATATTCTATATTGGCATTTGGAAACTCTTGCTGTTAAACTTGCTATCTTGTTGGAAGATTAAAATCACATATGCACTAAATAATTTCATAATGATGTCGGACAGAAATCCAGAGTGTCAGAAATAGGAGAATATGGCTTCCCAATTTTTAATGACTATAATGAAAATCAAATCTGTTTCTATAATAAAAAAATAAAAAGTGACAAGAAATATGTATATTGAGTACTTACTATGTGCTAATATGACAATGGAAAACAGTGGTTATTTTCACCTTTAGCCTTATGGTTCTGCAAATTTCTCATTATTTCAATTTCATAGAAAAAAGCTGAACATCATAAAAGATATTATATCACACTGTACAACTAAGAGCTTAGAGAGTCACCTCTAAACTTTCTCAGTCTTACTTAGGATTTGTTCATTTTAGTGCAGATAAAGGTGAAAAAATCAGTCACTATTCTGAGGACACACATAAGATTAGATAAATTAAATTATTTTGCTTATTCATAGGAATGTGATACATAGACATTATTTATACAAATAATTCATTTCATAGTTGGATTTTAAAATATAAAGAATCAAGCAGATGAAACAATTTTATAGCAGGTAGAGAGTTTGCTTTGTTGAGCTGGCTAGGGTTTGGTCTCCCATATTCCATGTAATCTCAGATCACTACCAGGAGTGGTCTCTGTGGAAAGCAAGTGCAGAGCAAGGAGTAAGCTCTGAATATTTTGGGTATGCCCTCCCTCAGAACAAAAACAAAAAGTGGAAATAGAATAAAATAAAAACAGATATCTAATAATTTCATTCTTTAAAAATGATTTAGTACTACTCCTAAGAGCAATGTTTTTGTTTACAGTAATAGAAAATAATAATTACAATAAATAAAAAGTACTATTTTATTGAATAAAAACTTTCTTATCATGATTTGAACAGACAAACTTAAGTAGCTAACATATTAAAATACATTTCATAGTAATATTTTATAGTAATTTTAGTTTTGTTATTGGAAACAAAATCTCTGTAATACAAGAAATAATTCCATCAACTAAAGAGATGGAACCATAATTTACCTTATCAGGTAAGACTATCAGGGGGTCGGCACAAGATCAATTAAATAATCCTAGCAGATTGGATCAGCAGGAATCAGCTAGTAAAAGCACTTTCTTATAGAGAGCAAGACTGGACAGGAGGATGAAAAATCTCCATACAAGGTTACATCTTGCATTTCAGAAGGTCATTATTAAATAATATGTTGCCCAAAGGAGTGGTAATAGATAGTGTGCTTTAAACTTTAAAACTAGCATGTTTTAGACTTTAAAAGATCTTATTTTATTAACAAATAATTTAATAATTTTTACTTATTAAAGGAACTATGGGGTTTCTGGTAAGTAAAGGAAAATAATCAATTTAAGACAAAATATAATTAACTTTTTGATAGCATAGAGGAAGAAGTGAATATAATCTTTTTATGATCTTAGATTTATGGGAACATGAAATACGAACATTTATTTCAGTCCCACTAGGGAGTGAATGAAGAGTCTCTGAGAAGCTATATTAAGGGTGAGCTAATCTTAGAAGTATAAACAAATATGAAATGTAAAGCCAGGAATGGGAAGTTTTTTGGTGTATGCTAGTCTTATTTATAATAATATAAATGATATATATGATATAAATGGTACATGTTACCATGTGACAAGCCTGTAAGGCACAGGTAGGTTGAATATAAATGAAGTTGGAGAGGCAGTAAGTGGTTATATTTAAAGAAGTAAAGCATGGGTCAGAGCCATAGTACAGTAAGTAGGGTCCTTAACTTGCATATAGCCAACCTAGGTTTATCCCCTGCACTCCTTAAGTTCGGCCAAGCTGCACCATGAATAGTCCCTAAGCTTAAGGTAAGGAGTAAGCCTTGAAAACAACTGAGTGTGACCAAAAAGTGACAAAGTATAAAATAAAGATGCAACTCTCCATTCAACATTCTATGGGATATGGTCATTCATTCTCGAGTTGGATGTCAAAAAATTTAAAATTTAAGCATAATCTAGGCAGGGGTTTCTGATTCAAGGAGTCTGAGTTGATGTGTAAGAATCAGATACAATAATAATAATATAAATAAAAATATTAATCTTTATTATTATTATGTTTGTGTTTTAGACTATATCCAGCAATGTTAAGGGATTATTGTTGACTATACACTCAGGAATCAATTCTGGCACATTTAGAGACCATATGAGATAACAGAGATCTAACCTGGGTAATTTATTGTTAAGAAAAGTTTCTTACACGTTGTATTCTCTCTTCAGTCCCATTATTTATTTTTTATTTGTTGGATAGAGTACTGTGTCAGGGGCCACATTGCTGAAGTACTGAGGAATTAACTGCACAGCAGTGACCCATGGCAATGTTTAAAGAACAAATACTAGTGGGATTCAATGAGAGTGATATTAACCTTTGTATATTTCTTAAACACAGGAATCAGAATTTTAAACAATCTCACAACTTATTTTATTGTTGATAATCATAAAAATATGTATATATATATAGGTACTTACATTGGTTTTGGAGCTACACTTGGTGGTGTTCATGGCTTACGCCTGACTGTGTTCAGGGACCGTTCTATAGTGCTCAGTGGAACATACATGGTTTCAGGGATCAAACTGTTGTTGGTTAGAAGCTTGACAAATTGAGATATATTTTTGTCGATGAAGCAAAAAAATATTGAAATTTATTTAGTAAAATGTATGGGGAGAGAAAGGAAGAAATACATATTTGAGAGAGAACACTGGCTTACAGATTGGAAATATGTGCAAGCAAGATATGTGTTTAAGGGAGAACAAGTCTTAAAGAGCAAATAGCAAGGCAAAGTGCCTTAACTATCCTCAGACATTCTGATATTCTAATTCTACCTAAAATGAAGTGTGTAGAAAAAATTGCTAATATGCTTTACCTGGGGGAATTGGTCATGATATATCCATTTTCATAGGTTAATTTTAGTGAAATAAATTGTACATTGACTTTGATACTCTGGTTCCTGAATATTGTCAAATGTGTTTTCAAAGCTAAAACCAATATAGAAAATTACTCTTCATGAAATGCACAATCAAAGAGTTGAGAATAAATGATCTCATATTTGTTACTTTGAATAATCAGGTTAAAAAGTTATTCTTGCATGAATTAAAACTGAATTTGCTAATTTTCTTTATTTAATGGGTTAGTAAGAAGAAACAAATCAGAATAACTAATGAAAACATATATTCAAATTAAGTAATAAAAACATAAAATGGGTAAGGAAAACAATGAGCTTATAATGAGTAATGTATTTCCTCTATTTTATTCATATTGTGATATTATTTTATAAAATGAGTATGGAGAGTAGATTTGATTGATAATTAATTAGTTAATTACATACCATATTAACCCTTTTAAAATAAAATCTTAAATGCAATCATCATAATATATACAGTTGCAAAGTTGTTTTTTATTCAGTTTTAGTCATACAATGTCCAACACAAATTCTTTCTTGGTGCACATTTAACACCACATGATATATTAATTTTAATTAAATTAGTGTATATATAAAAACAATATCAAAATTTGCAAAGTAAAAATGATAATTCAAAAATTTAAGTCAATACTATATTGATAAAAGATAGAAATTATGACAGAGTGATAAGATAACAATGAGGTAAGTGTCTTTAATGTGGTTGATTCAAGTTGTATCTCTGGTATCACATATGGTCCCTCAAACAATTTCAAGAGTGACAACTGAACATAGAGCAAGAAGTAATCTTTGAAAAACATTGGCTGCATCCCAATTCTCACAGCGCTGTAAAAATGAAATTGAGTGGTAATAAAAAGAGATAAGAGGAAGAGATATGGTAGAAAACCTGAGACAATAATTATTATTAAAAGAAAAATAAATTCAATAAAATCAGGAATGGGGCAATAACACAGAAGATAAAGCATTTTCCTTAAAAGCAGCCAAACTGGGTTTGATCCCTGGCATTCCATATGGTCCCCTGAGTCTTTCAGAAGTAATTTGTGAGCACAGAGCCAGGAATAACTCTTGAGCATTTCCCAGTTTGACTCCCTCCCTTAAAAAATAAATTAAGAAAATAGCATCTATAATATAAAAAGTATTTGTACATCAGATTCACACATACTTTGCATTATTTGGTGACCAATCACCTCTATACTCCACTTGGTGTGTGTTTCATTTTGAATTCTTACCACAACTAACTAGTTTTGAAATTTATTCCTATTTTTTAGAAGATGCTAGGACATGAACATAATTATTAATTAAAATATCTAAGTTGGTTAGTGAGAGTATCCGTTCAATTTCAGTTCCATTTATGTGCAGTCCAGAGACTATTTTACCTTCTCAATCATAAATTGCCTCAATAGAAATCTGAATATCACTTATGAAATTTATCCAGTAATTGAAAGAGTTAGTGATATGTAATAGACTAATTGTGCTAAACAGCAATTATTTAAAATTTTATTCTGAAAGCAAAATAGAAATAAAATGAATGAAGAGACAAGAAATTGAGGAAGAAAAGAAAAACTTGTTTCAAATAAGGATGAAATAACAGAGATGGAGCAGAATAAGAAAAGAAAGGTACTGAAGTTGCATTTATATAGTTGCAGGAATAGCAGAATCAGGACATTTTAATGGTAAAAGAAGGAATCCAGGATAGAAATAACTGCATTGTTATAAGAAGAGTAAGAATACATGACAGATAAATGGTTTCTATTTTCCAATGACTTGGGATACATTTGCTAAAAATAATGTAATCTGTTGATAAAAATAGAGACTTGAATGAAATGAAATGAAAATGAATAACCTCTTAGATACTGCACAGTGGTGGGTGAAGAAGGATCTATAAAAGTATGGCCAGGCAACTTAAAAGATGCAGCTCAAAAGAAAATAAGTACATGAATACTTTCATTTTCCATGCCCAGGCTACTATCAGGAACAAATGAAAAAACTCTAAGATGCCTTTTAGATTGTTCCTTGTTTCACCAGGAGGAATAGTTGCCACCAGAGAAATATAGCTGCTTTTAGAATTTTTTGGAAAGATTTAAAAGAGATATGAAACTTGAAGTTGAACAAAATATAGATTTTAGGAAAGGAGGGAGAGGCAGTATTATAAAAAAATACGTATTCATCAAATGTGAAAAAATGGGCCAATAGGACTAGGATATATGTTTTGCCTGAGAGAGTCCTGGTATGATCCTGACAACAATAATACCGTTAGAGTCATTGGGAGTAAACCCCCTTTCCAAGCACTAAGCAAGAAATCATACTCTAAGTGTGACTACAAAGTCAATAAAATGAAGGAAAAATACATGGAAAAACATAACCAAATTCTATTAGTAAATATGGGATGGTTGAAAGAGGATGAGAGTGATATTTTACTATTATAAATTAAATTTAGATAAATCCTTACATCTGGGAATATTTTCACTGTAGCAGAAGATGGACTTTATCTTTTTCAAGTGTCTTCAAAAGCAAAATAATTACAATTTATTACTAAGCTTCTTTGAAAGAAGTTTGCATTCATATATGACTTGATATATTAGAGCAAATAACCTTTGGTTGAATTCTTTCCCATCCGTCAGAAAACTTTATATTCTGTCTCATGTCTGCATCCTCATGGTAGATATTTCAGTAATTTTTGTCATGGTCATGCTGAAGAAAGCAGAAGATTCTGATACAAACTTTCCCCAATGTTATCCCAATGTTTCCCCCAATGTTATCTGTAATCTTTTTAGATGCATAATTACTGACTATTTTAGAAGAGAAAATCATTTTCTCATAATAAGTCATCTATAAACAACAAGGAGTATTCTACTCTTTGAACTGATGGTGGTACTGTTCTTTAGAAATTAAAAACAAGTTATGAGGCATTTTCAAGAAAAAAATAAGAATATGGGCATTAGAGTGAGATATATATTAAGGTAGATCAGTCCTGGTTCAAATGTTACCAAGAGTAACATCTATTCCTGATCACAGTCAGGAATAGCCCAGAGAACTGTGTGTATCCCAAATCATTCTTCTTACCCCAAAAAAGAAAAGAAGCAAAATATCTTAACTACTTAGTTTACCAAAATCAATAGAAAGGTTTGTTTATTTATTTATGTATGTATCTATGTATGTATTTATTTTGGTTTTGGAATCACACCTTAAGGGTCTTTTTATTAAATAACAAAAAGAAAAGTCTTGGGTGCTACAGATATGTAGTTTACTTCATCATGAGTAATATGAAAACAAAAAAGTATTCTTGGGCCTAAAAGACAGAATAAGTACTAAGGCCTTCCTTGTTTTTATCCGACATATTTTGAATCAGGTACCACATATGATTCTCCATACACTGCCAATTTCTATCTTAAAACATAAAGCCAAGAGTAGTCATTAAGCAATTCAAGATCTGTACAAAAATACATAAACTATTTTATTAATGAAAATAAAAGAGTAGTCACAAAGTATGAAGGCATTTGGCAATGTAGACTACTTCAATAAATCTGAGATTTCAATATAAAATAACCCCAGTATATTTATTTCTTAAAGAATTCCCTCTTACCTCCTGCTCCCTTCCCTTTTCACAGATTGCTTCCAGAAACTCTCATCTGAGCTAGACTATGGGAGACCGAGTGGTATTATTTGACACTCTGGATGAACAGTCACTGTGTCCCTGTTCCTTTTGAAAATAAGCTAGATTTACTATTGCTGGGGCTGTGTGACAGGATCATATATCTCAGCTATAATATGTTCTTCCATATTTTGACACTGGCTATTATTTTTGCCTATATAATATGTGAGAATATTAAAAGCATCTTCATTTCATTTGTGAGAAAACTAAAAGCATTATCCAAGGATCCAGATTTTTCCTCTAACAGAGTATAAAAGCAACCCAAACATCTGGACAAAATGCTAAAAGAGCATAGTTTTAAATGAAATAACTAAGGGCATTTAAGCTTACATTTAGTGTTTTGACCTTCTGCATTTGTTCCTCTTGATTCTCATAGCCTGGTATCTCAACTGTTTCCATAATAAGCCAACTCCTGTATAATCTACAATAATAAAATTTTCTAATGCTTGTCATATGTTTTTCCTCTAATGAATAATTTGACATTTTTTTCCTTATTTCCTTTTATTCTAATTCTCCATTGAGACATTGACATATTGGAAAATACTTGGATACTTTCCAACTTATAAGATAAGAAATTCTTTACATTAGATACTCATTTTAATTTCTAGGGAAGGATTGAAAACGAGTGAATATGCTTTTGTGGACATTCAGTTTATACTTAGAACTCTAATTCGTGGTAATGCAACATAACTATCATTTATTGAGCATGACACTGTATTATGCATTAAATTAACTCATGTCATTTGACATTAAAAACAATCTTATGATACAAACTTTTACGATTTATCTTTGTTTTGTTTTTCTTTTTTGTTTATTTTGTTTTGACTTTTGGTGCTACATTGCCCATTGTCCAGAGATCAATCCCGAAAAGGCTCAGAGGACTCTATGTGGAGCCAGGTATTGAACTCAGGTTAGAGGTATATGTAAGGCAAACTTTTAATCTGCTGTACTATCATTTGGGGTCCAAAATTCTAGAAATAAATCTGTTTTTAAAATTTGTTTGCTTGGTTTTGGGACATATCCTGCTGAACTTTGGGTTGACTCCTAGCTCTACACACAAAAATCACCCTTGGTTAGAGTGAGAGCACCATACCTATTGTCAAGGATTAAATCCAAGTGGGCTGTATGCAAAAATAAAATCTTACCCATTCTACTATCTCTCGTGCTCCTGCTTCATTCATTTTGATTTCATTTCCAGTTGAGAACGTTAGACGCCTAAAGGTCAATCGCTTGTTATATCTTGTGTGCAATGAAGTCAAGATTCAATAAAATCCTGATGCATTATCCTCTATTCTAGACCTGGTCTTTTATAATTTTCACTATCCTAGAGTATTATCCCAACTGATTGAGTTTAATATAATTATCAAGTATTGGATTATTTCAAAAATAGTAAATAAATAGAAGACCTGCAAAAAGGATATTGCAAATATTAATATAAGTTTTTGTAACTGATGGGTGAATTTGATGATCCTTGGTTCTAGTTTGCTTTCTATACTATTTTTTCTATCAGTATGCAGATCTATTTCTACATGCCTCTCAATATGACTATGACAGCTACCTTTGTTATGGTCAGTTCTGAAGCAGTCATTGAGCATTTGCTGATGAATAAGAAATGAGAACAAACAGATGGTCCCAAAATGATGTGGTTGCTACAATAGGTAATGCATACAAGTGAAGTATAGACACACAGAGCAAAGATGTCTAGTCCAGAATGGGAGAGGAAGAGTCTAAAATGACTGTCTGAAGGCATGAGAACTAATTCTTAGAGGATATCTAGAAGTCAACCAAAGAGGGGTTGATGCTAGGCTAAGCAAAGGAAAGTACACTCATTAAAGCAAAAAGAATAGAAAGGGATGTTTAACAAGTAATCTACCAGGTATTCAGAACAATGAGAACATTAAATACAAGGCTAATTACAGAACTAGAATGACAGTGTAGATCAGAGAGGTCAAACAATAACAAACTAGTCAGCATCTTGTAGCTACACAAAAGAGCCTAATGTGAACAGTTTTACATTTTACTTAATTTAGTCCAAATGAATGAGGTCATTGTGGTAAATGATAAAAGAGGTAGCAAATCAAAGTCCTATGATGTCTGCCCTCTCTGAAAGCACATGGATTATCAAATATCAAATTATCAAATTGAATGTCAATTTTTAAATTAAATCTATTAAATACTAAAAATTTTAAACTAAAAGTGTATGCATTTACACCTACTTCCTTTCAGCTATGTATTATTACTTGGAGATACTAAGTAGGATGTCTAGGTTGTTCTAATTCAGTCAACTCATACTGTGACTTATCAACTCTCCTCTACTAAATATTCCCTTGCCTTTGCCCTTAATGATTATATATGCTGATTTTTTCCTAGGGGTAGGGTTTTAACCATTAAGTTAACCTCTGTAGATAGTTGCAAGGATGAAGGGTTTTAAGTAGAATAAAAGTGATTGTAATCTTTTTTTAAATATTTTTATTCTTTATTTAAACATCTTGATTTCAAATATGATTGTTATTAGGTTTCAGTCATGTAAAGAACACCCCCCCTTCACCAGTGCAACATTTTCACCACCAATGTCCCAAATCTCCCTCCATCCCCCCCACCTCCACCTGTACTCCAGAGAGGCTTTCCATTTCCCTCATTCATTCACATGATTATGGTAGTTCTCTGTATAGTTATTTCTATAACTTCACTCACCACTCTTTGTGGTGAGCTTCATGAAATGAGCTGGAAGTTCCTCTCATTGTTTCTGAGGATTGCTTCAAAAATGACTATTATTTTTCTTAAAATCTATAGATGAGTGAGACTATCCTGCATCTCTCTCTCTCTCACTCTGACTTATTTCACTCAGCATGATTGATTCCATGTACATCCATGTATAGGAAAATTTCATGACTTCATCTCTCCTGATGGCTGCATAATACTCCTTTTGTTGGTCATTTTCTAATTTTATGAGCTGTGTCACTAAGTTATTTAGGTATGCCCAATCTTCTTTTCTGTGTGTTTGTAAAGCTATAAATTTTCCTCTCAGGTCCGCTTTTGCTGTGTCCCATAGATTCTGGCAGTTTGTGTCTTTATTATCATTTGTTTCCAGGAAAGTTTTGATTTTCTCTTTGATTTCATCTTGGACCCACTGGTTGTTCAGTAGCAGGCTGTATAATTTCCAATTGTTAAAGTTTTTCTTCTTAGTGCCTTTGCAGTTCACATCTAATTTCAGAGCCTTGTGGTCAGCAAAAGTAGCCTGCAAGATTTCTTATCCTCTTAATTTTATGGAGGTATGTTTTATGTGTCAGCATGTATCAAACCTAGATAATGATCCATGCACATTGTAGAAGAATGTGTATCCAGGTTTTTTGGGGTAGAGTGTCCTATATATATCTACTAGTCTTCTTTATTCCATTTTTCTTTTCAGGGCTAGTATGTTTTTGTTGGGTTTCAGTCTGGTTGACCTATCAAGTGTTGATAGGGCCTTGTTGAGGTCTCCCACAATTATTGTGTTATTATTGATGTCTTCTTTCAGATTTGTCAATAATTATATTAGATAGTTTGCTGGTATCTCATTGGGTGCATATATGTTTAATAGTCTGATTTCTTCCTGTTGTACATATCCCTTGATTAGTACATAGTGTCCATCTTTGTCCCTTACAACTTTTCTGAGTATAAAGTTGGTGTCATCAGATATTAATATGGCCATCCCAGCTTTTTTTTTTTTCTTTTTGGGCCACACCCGGTAGTGCTCAAGGGTTACTCCTGGCTGTCTGCTTAGAAATAGCTCCTGGCAGGCACAGAGAAACATATGGTACACTGGGATTCGAATCAACCACCTTAAGTCCTGGATTGGCTGCTTGCAAGGCAAACGTCACTGTGCTATCTCTCCATGCCAACCCCTGCTTTTTTAAGGGTGTCATTTGCTTGGATAATTTTCCTCCAGCCTTTGATTTTTAGTCTATGTTTGTTCTGACTATTCAGGTGTATTTCTTGTAGGTAGCAGAAGGTTGGATTCATCTTTTTGACCCATTTTGCCACTTTGTGTCTTTTAATTGGTGAATTTAGTCCATTGACACTGAGGAAGATGATTGTCATAGGATTTAATGTCATCTTTGTAGATAAGTTTGCTGTGTTTGTTGGTCTCTCTTATCTTAAAGTAGACCTGTCAGTTTTTCCTTTAAGGCTGTTTTATTTATCTGTGAAGTTTCTGAGTTGTTTTTACCCTGCTGGATAGGCCATCCACTGAGTTTTTCAGTTGAGCTACCATGTTTTCATATCTGTTATTTCAGTTTGGAGTTTTCTGATTTCTGTCTTTGTGTTCTGTTCAGATTGATCTATACTTTCTTTGAGTTCTACAAACATCTTCCATATTTGTATTCTAAGATCCTTATCCGAGAGGTTAATCAGATGGTTGGAATTTTTTAGGTCATCTGAGCTATCTTCATTCTCTGTGCATGGTGTTTGCCTGCGAGATTTTCCCATTGTCATGCTTGTAGTGTGGCTTTTACTGCATGTGTGGTGGGGTTCATTGGTTAGAAAATACCTTCAGCTACCTTGGTTCTCTAATCAACAAAATGGTACCTTAAACATTCACTATGTTATTTCTATGTCTATAGATCATACAAAATTAGGGAATGGAAACATTGTCTAGTTGACCCCATGCTAGACTCCTTTACCTGACTTTGGATGATTAGAAGCTCACTAGATTTGTCATAAATATTAACAGCTGAATATCATGGAAATACCATGGAACCTTTGAAAGATGTTCAAACCCACTACCTTTGTTGTCAGGTGAGAGGGCACGGAGTAGGAGGAGAATCAAATGAAACTGATTCAATACTGTGGACAGTGTGTGTTTGCCATAAGCAAGGATGCTCAGGGGTTATTCCTGTGCCTGCACTCAGGAAAATCTTCTGGGCAATGCTCGTGGGGGGGGGGGAGGCATGTGTATTGCTCAGGATTGAACTATGGTTGACTGAATAAATGCCCCACCAGCTGTACTATCACTCAAGCACCAGATAATCCAATGCTTTGACAACATATTAGCAACTGTTTTTATCAGTTACTTCAGAGCAACATGGAAAGCCCTATAATGCCACTTGTGTGTCTGCCAAATATATGAAATTCTGGCAGAAGTACTGAGGGCAAATAAGCTCTCCTGTGGCATTCAGTTTAGAAATAAAATTTGATCACTATTATATATCTTCTTGTCACTTTTTTGCACTATCCATAAAATAGAATTGTAATAAAATCTTGGAATCCATGTTAACCAACTTAAAGTTCTGTAGCAATCAATTCAAATAAATTTCAGAACCTTGCTGTGAAATTTACTTTTAATTTTCTCAGAAAATTTTTAGAAAATATTTTTGAACATTATAGGCGCTGAAAATCTTTTATAGATATATTTTAATAAAATTAAATTCATATAAAATTATTTATCCTCCCTTGATATATTTGTTTTACAATATTTTTGCTAATATTTTAATTTTAACTTAAGCAGCATTATTTTATAGTACTGTGACCCAAATATCCCTCCTCCCCTCTCTGCCCCCACCTGTACTCTAGACAGGCTTTCTATTTCCCTCATATATTCTCATTGTTAGGATAGTTCGCAATGTACCGTATTTTCCAGCATATAAGACGACCCCCTAATTTTACAATTAAAACATAGGTTTAGGCCTATATTTGCTGTATAAGACAGAATGTTCCTGTGCTGCAACTCTATCTTCCACAGTGAGCCAATCACAACAAGCAAATGTCCAAAGGTTATACTGTAATAGACGTCCTCTCTGACTCTGGCCAATTTGAGCAGGCTTTTTACAGTGTAGATTCGGGTACAGAACACTGTATAATTTGCATGCATAAAAAGCCCTCTTGGATTGGCTGAGTTAGAGAGGCAGTCTGAGCAGCCTGGCAGTGATTGGTGCATGATAGAGTTGGAAAATTTGTTTTGTGGCAATATTCAGACAATTTTTTTAGAGGCATATTGAAACATTTTTGGGATATACTTGGTGTATAAGATGACCCCGATTTTCTGTTGACTTTTTTTTTTGTTTCAAAAGTCGTCTTATATGCCAGAAAATACAGTAGTGGTTTCTCTAACTAAACTCATCACTCTGTGGTGAGGTTCATGAGGTCAGCTGTAACGTCCAGCCCTCTCATTTTTTGTCTCTAAAAATTGTTGAGAAATGTCTTTCATTTTTCTTAAAACCCATAGAAGAGTGAGACAATTCTCCATCTTTCTCTTTCTCTCTGACTTATTTTACTCAACATAATAGGTTCCATGTACATCCATGTATAGGAAAATTTCATGATTTCATCTCTTCTGATGGCTGCATAATATTCCATTGTGTATATGTACCACAGTTTCTTTAGGCATTCACCTGAAACCATAAGGTATATAGAACAACACATAGGTATAACACTCCATGACTTTGAGACTAAAGGCATCTTCAAGGAGGAAACTGCACTCTCCAAGCAAGTAAAAGCAGAGATTAACAGATGAGAATGTATTAAGCTGAGAAGCTTCTGCACCTCAAAGGAAATAGTGCCCAGGATACAAGAGGCACCCACTAAGTGGGAGAAACTATTCACCCAATACCCATCAGATAAGGGGCTAATATCCAAAATATACAGGACACTGACAGAACTCTACAAGAAAAGGACATCTAATCCCATCAAAAAATAGGGAGAAGAAATGGACAGACACTTTGATAAAGAAGAAATACAAATGACCAAAAGGCACATGAAAAAATTCTCCACATCACTAATCATCAGGGAGATGCAAATCAAAACAACTATGAGGTACCCCCTCACACCACAGAGATTGGCACACATCACAAAGAATGAAAACAAGCAGTGTTGGCGGGGATGCAGTGAAACAGGAACTCTTATCCACTGCTTGTGGGAATGCAGTCTAGTTCAACCTTTATGGAAAGCAATATGGAGATTCCTCCAAAAACTGGAAATTGAGCTACCATATGATCAAGCTATACCATTCCTAGGAATATGCCCTAGGAACAAAAAATACAATACAAAAACTCTTTCCTTACACCTATATTTATTGTAGCATTATTTACCATAGCAAGACTCTGGAAACAACCAAGATGTCCTTCTCAGAGCTTTTATAGCTTTATGCTCAGGTATTATTCCTGACATTGGTTGGAGACCCATTTTCTCAGTTGAGAGAAAGGTTAGTATAGATTTGCTCAGAGCCTACAATATTATTCTTCACACCTTTTACAACATTGTTAAAAATAGAACAGTTATTGCTATAATCAGACTTAATTTCTCTGAAAGTTATAAAGTTTATTAAAGGTAAGGTATAGTTATATGTCTTTTTAAATATCCATATCATATACCTGGGAGAAATACTGTTTCTTACTACCAATTATTTGACATGATTGTTACCCTTCTAAGATTGTTCACTGTTATTATGCTATTTTTGAAGTTTGGGTAGTACCAAAGAACTTAGAGAAATGGAGCTTTATTAAACCTGCATGGCTTCTCAAATGGCCTTACCATCAAATGTTTACTTAGAATAAAATAACAAACCATTTTTATAAACCAACACATTATCTTTGTTTATCTAATGGGAAATTATGCTTTAATATATAGCAAGCATTTTTGTGCATATTTAATTTTTGAAAAGCAAAGAGATGGAAAGAAACACAAAATTCATAATTATTAAGGCCTCAAATGACTGAGTTTGTACCCATTTTATTCAATATAACTAGGATATATTTGTTATATACCCTTTTCAATGTCTATTCTTTTATTGCTTTATCTATAATCTTGAATAGACTGAACAATTGCATACACTTCTCTTTTCAATTTCTTCCATGGACAATTAAAGTGGTAAAGTCCAGGAAAAGTTCACAGGCCTTAGGCTTCACTGTTTACATTCTCCTGGTACCTATTTTGTTCAGAAATAGCACACTCTGAAGCAGGTTTGTGTCTTTGCACTTGTTTTTTTTTTTTTTACTCTAAATTTTATGTTAGTGCTTGCTAGTTCCCTCAAGCAAAGAATGGCAAGTGTTTCTAAAGCTGCAGACCATTTGTGAGATTAGTATTTCAAAGAAATTGAAATTCAGTAGGAAAATATTCTTTATCAAAGTATAGAACTATGCTATAAAACTCAGAGGAACCAGTTACTTGAAACTTCTCTGTCTTGCCATCAGTATCAAAAGCAGCACATCTGGGAAACAGCAGCACACAGAGTAGGGACAGAGAGAAGGTGAATTTATACAGGACTGGGACAATCGAGCCGCAGGGGTCTCAAACTCGAGGCCTGTGGCCTGCGGGCCCTTTGCGGCCCTCAGTAAAACATTTTGTGGCCTGCCCCAGAGGAATCTTTTTTTGTTCTGTTTTGTTTTAGTTGTTTGAGTCACACACACACCAATGTTCAAGGCTTACTACTGACTTTGCACTCAAGGATCACCCTGACTTTACCTTCTGTGGCCCCCAGGTAAATTGAGTTTGAGACCCCTGATCTAGAGTATTTAGCACTGTGACCTAAAACCATCTTCCTTGCTAAGGTCTTGCAACTAAATCTAATTACTTCTTGTAATCACAACTATCTTCAGTATATTTAGCACAGTGAGACAATAGAGTCAGTTCTTAATCCCATATAATATCCATCATTTGGTCAACACCTACTGGTTGGTAAATGCTCTCTTTTGTTTTTACTTTTCTTTTGGGGGGGGGTGGTCACACCCAATAGTGCTCAAGGGTTATTCCTGGCTCCATGCTCAGAAATTGCTCCTGGCAGGCTGGGGACCAAATGGGACGCTGGAATCACCATCCTTCTGCCTGCAAGGCAAACTCCTTACTTCCATGCTATCTCTCTGACACCTGGTAAGTGCTATCTTTAAGGTACAATGTGATGGTAACTCCTTTTCACCTTCTTAATCATAACTAGAATGTAAAAATATTGTCTTCCATGTTGAGAAAACTAAAATTTAGGGAAGTCCTAGTTAGCGAGGATGATAGAGATCATATTTAAGCTTATTTTCAGCTCATCTATAAATTGTCCTTTTGGATTATTAGTATGTTTTCACTGAATACAAAATATAGTAGGCCTTGCTTTTTCCCTAAGTTCATTATATTGAAAAGTGAAATATATCTGCTAATTTCTTTTATTATTTTGATGAAAAATAAGTACGATAATGTCAGTTTTAAGAAGTATGCATAAATAACCACCATCTTTGCTGGACTCACCTTATGAAGTTAGAGACTTTTTAAATTTACAATACATATGTATATTATTTTAACTTTCTGGAATGTTTCATTGATTATTTTTAAAATAATTTTAATTGTACTAATGTGAGATACATAATTATAATTAATTATTGAGTTTCTTTGATACTCTGCTCAACACTCATAACTTTATGGTGCACATTTCTTAACACTAATGTCCTCAATTTTCCTCCCACGCTCATCCATGTCCTCTACCAGTCTGCCTCTATTATTTTTCTCTTTCTTCTGTTATCTTCTTTTAACTTTTAGCATTGTGTTTCACAATATTGCTACTAAAGGGGTACCATGCATATCAATTACCTTCTTTCAGTACCCAGTTATTGACAAAAGTGATCTATTTCCAATGATCATTACACAGTTTTTCCTTCTCCGCATTAATTATATTCTTCTGCCCTTTAAGGCAAGCTCTTTGCCATGGGTCAGCCCTTCTAGAATATATCTTTGGTTATTTGGTTTTTTTTTTTTTTTTTTTTTTTTTTTGGTTTTTGGGCCACACCCTGTGACGCTCAGGGGTTACTCCTGGCTATGCGCTCAGAAGTTGCTCCTGGCTTCTTGGGGGACCATATGGGACGCCGGGGGATCGAACCGAGGTCCGTCCTAGGCTAGCGCAGGCAAGGCAGGCACCTTACCTCCAGCGCCACCGCACGGCCCCGGTTATTTGGTATTATTACCATACAATCTTTTATTTAATATCTCACAAATGAGATTGATCATTCTATGTCTATCCTCTCCCACTACTCATTTCACTCAGCAGGATACTCTTCATTTCTATACATATAAAAGTAAATTTCACAATTTTAATTTTATAATTGCATAGTATTTTATTGTATGCATGTATCATATTTTCTTTAATAATTCATCTGTTCTTAAGCATTTTGGTTGTTTCCAGGGTCTATTCACACTGTTCACTATTCACAGCACTATTGTAAATAGTGCTACAATGAACATAGCAGTGCAAAGAGCTTCTCTATTATTTTTGGACCCCAAGGATATTCCCTGGAGTGAAATTACTGAGTTATAGGAGAGCTCAATTTACAGTTTTTGAGAAATATCCATATTGTTTTCCAAAAAGCATGGACCAATCAACATTCTCACTAGCAGTGAATGAGAGTCCCTTTCTTCCAGAATCTGCACCAGTATTGGTTGTTTATATTTATATGCTAGTCTTTATGGTATGAGATGGTATCTCATTTTTTAATTTGCATCTCTCTGATGATTAATGATATGGAACATTTTAATATGCCTTTTTTCCATCTGTATTTTATCTTTGAGAGAATTTCTGTTTATCTGTTTTCTCAATTTGTAAATGGGGTTAGATGCTTTTAGATTGTTAAGCTCTACCAGTGCCTAGTATACCTTAGATATTAGTCCCTTATCAGATGGGTATTAGATGAATAATTTCTTCAAACCTGTGGTAATTTTTGTAACCTGATAACCATTTCCTTTGAGATATAACAGTTTAGTAGAAAAAATATAAGTCTATTTGTGTCTGGAGTGATAGCACAGCAAATAGGGTGTCTTGCACGTGGCTAATCCATGCTCAATCCATAGAATACCAGAAGTAGGTTCTGAGCAGAAGCAACTACTGACACAGATAGGTGTGATCTCCCAAAATAATACAAAACATGTATTTCTATTTTTTTATTTTATCCATTTGGTATGTCACCCTTGAAGATGACTTTAGCTTCAATGTCAGAGAGTCCTGTTTAGTTTTTCCTTTGTGGCTGTGGTTTCAGGTCTGATACAAAGGACTTTAAACCATTTTTTATTTAAATTTTGTGCATGGTGTTAAAAGAGTTCTGAAATCGTATTTTTCTTTTGCCTATAGCAGGCCAATTTTCCCAGCACCACTTGTTCAAAAGGCTTTCCTATCTCCATTTTCTATTTCTTGTTCTTTTATCAAAGAATGTTGACATTTTTTCCAAAAATTAGAGAATAAGCTAAGATTGTCTTGATGTTGATGATTCTAATGAATTAATTTTAATATTACTGTAGGGAATTCAAAGGAAATGAGAAGACAGAAACTCATAATCTTTTTTTTCTGATTCTTTTTTGTTTTTTGTTTTTTTGGGGGGCATACCCGTTTGCTCAGTGGTTACTCCTGGCTATGCGCTCAGAAATTGCCCCTGGCTTGGGGGAACATATGGGACACAGGGGGATCAAACTGCAAACTGTGGTCCTTCCTTGGCTAGCGTTTGCAAGGCAAACACCTTACCTCTAGCGCCACCTCGTCGGCCCCAGAAACTCATGATCTTATGGTGAATCACAGAGAAAGGAGGTC
Source organism: Suncus etruscus (assembly GCF_024139225.1). Taxonomy (NCBI): domain Eukaryota; kingdom Metazoa; phylum Chordata; class Mammalia; order Eulipotyphla; family Soricidae; genus Suncus; species Suncus etruscus. Next base: position 68,028,874 of record NC_064852.1, on the reverse strand, counting down.
CTAATGATAAGGTGACTGATAATAAAATAAACTATTGTCAGTTTTTCTAAATTCATCAATACAAAGCAGTGATCCTGATAAATGAGATGTTTGACTTAGAAATGAAGAAATCAGTACTTTATATTTTAGACAGTCCCTCCTTACAAGTCAACAAGCAAAAAGTTGTAGAAAGCCTGCAATTATAGAAAATAACAAAATTTTTATTCGATGAGGAACAATATCATTCCTATTGCTATAATAGTAAACATGTATGGATTTTTGCCTTGGTAGCACATTCAAATTGCACTCTGTTAGTCAATTTCTGCTATGGGTTTATTAGGTCATTTGAAATGGCTCTGGAGGCATTCAAATAACTAAAATTCCCATTATCTTTCTAACTGGACATCTGTATATTGGCAATATTTATATGTAAATAAATTAGTTTTAAGCAGCAATAAAAGTCTGCATAAAATGAAAATGGAAAAATTAAAAACAAAAATAATAATATTCAATGTTGCCTCCCCAAAATATGATAAATTATAATAGATAGAGCACTCAAAATATTTGCATGTATTTTAGGACCTTTTAAAAGTGTTTTAGATATTCATGGACCATTTCCCACCCACTCTTCCCAACTAACCCCAATACATACACACACACACACACACACACACACACACACACACACACACACACCATTACTTAACAAACTTCTAAATAAAAATCAGAGGCAAATAAAAACAATTATAACTGTAATTGCCAATACTTTAAAAAATTATAACAACAACTTAATTGCATGTCTGATTTATTCTGATAACAATGTGTTTAGTGGGTATGAGGGAAGATATTTCTCATTTATTGATAGAAAATAAGATGATAAAGTTTCTCAAGATAACCTTTCTAGGATAAAGCAAGTATACGATCTGATCCTGCTTGATTCTCTCAGAATCCCTTTACTACATATACTACCAATTTAATGAGGACAAATTACTATTACAAAGATTTGTAAGAACAGGCTTTACCTTCAAAGAACTGTGTATTGGAATAAGACCAGAGATAATGCGGGTCAGAAATATAAAGGTGTAACATAGTGACACAAAGATTAAAAAAAAAAGATTTCAGTATAGGCTTGGGAATGACTGAGACTGAGATACACACTGAAGGCAAGGAACAGACTGATAACACAATAAAAACAATGAGCTCACCAGAGCAATGCAACATGGTCCTAGCTATTCCTGGCCTGTAATTTCTATGATGCATCTTGACACTATTGTATACTGAAAAGAACACTTAAATCCTCATAACACACAAGATGCTATAACTAAAAAAATGATATAAAAAAGGTATGACTTGTTAAATGCTTTATATTATTTTACTACGGAGTTTATATCTTATTACTTTTATAGCACTTGATTACACTTGAAGGTAAAAGAGGAATAGGAGAGAAACAGCTGTGAGGCAGAAGACAACAGGCATAGGGCCAAGGAAACCTTTAAAAGGATTTGTTCAGTATAGTGTAGTTGAGTGACAACTCTTCTATTTTATTTGGTTCAGGTAGGAATATCCCTATTAGGGATGAATTTGAACAGGATAGAATTCAGAGGCTATAATATAGGGAGACCTCTGTAGAGGTAAAGGTGAGGAGACTGGTTTTCATGGTTAACATTATAGCTTCAGAAAGAATTTAGAAACAGGCCTAATGAAAAGTATAGTTTGTTTTTTCCTATTTTGAACTACTTATATTTTACTTAATTTACCAATTAAGTAAAATATAATTTATTTTTATTTATTAAGCACCGTGGATACAAAATTGTTAATTATTGGGTTTCAGTCATACAATGTACACCATCCTTCACAAGTATGTCCTTCCCATCACCAATGTTTCTCAATACCTATCCCCCACATTCCTGCCTATCTTTAGGGAAGGCGATTTGCTTCTTTCTTGTTCTCCCTCTCCCCCTCCATCTCTCTTTTTTCTTTGGCAATGTGGTTTGCATTATTGTCAATAGAGGAGTACCATGTGTGTCACTTTCTTTCCTTTCAGCATCAAGTTCTTGTCCAGAGCAATCAGTTCCAACTGTCATTGTCCTAATAGATTCTTCTCTACTCTAACAGCACTTATTCTTTGTGGTGAGCTTCCTACCCTGGGTAAACTTCCTGACACTTATCTAATGTCTCTGGATATTGTTACCATACTATCTCTTGTTTTTTCTTATATCCCACAAATAAATGAGATTATTCTATGTATAGCCCTCTCCTTTTGACTCATTTTACTCAACATAATAATCTCCATGTCAATCCATGTATAATCACATTTTTACATTATATTTGACATTATTTTTCTTAGTGGTGCATAGTATTTCATTGCGTAAATATATCAGTTTCTTTAACCACTCATTTGCTGTTGAGAAGCAGTTGTTTCTAGATACTAGCTATTATAAATAATGCAGCAATCACCATACGCATGCAGAAGGTATATTTTGTGTGTGTGTGTGTGTGTGTGTGTCTGTTTTTTGTTTTGTTTTGTTTTTTTCGGCCATACCCGGTGACGCTCAGGGGTTATTCCTGGCTATGAGCTCAGAAATTACACCTGGCTTGGGGGATAATATGGGACGCGGGGGGGGGGGGGAATCGAACCTAGCCCATCCTAGGCTAGCACAGGCAAGGCTGGCACCTTCCCTCTAGCGCCACCACGCTGGCCCCTGTTTTGTGTTTCTATGTTTTTGGGGTATATACCTAGAAGTAGTATTACTCAATCATGTGGAAGCTCAATTTAGCTTTTTAAGGAATATCCATACTGTTTTCCAAAAAAAAGGATGAATCAGTCTCCATTCCCACCAATTCCTTTCTCCCCACATCTATACCAGTACTGGCTGTTATTGTTCTTTGTGATGTGTGCCATTGGCATCTCTGTGTGATCTGATACCTCATTATTGTTTTGATTTGTATTTCCCTGATGATTAGTGATGTGGAACATTTTTCATGTGTCTTTTGGCCATCTGTATTTCTTCTTTGAAAATATTTATATTTATTTCTTCTCTTCATTTTTGATGTGGTTACTTTTTTTTCTTGTAAAATTCACCTAGGTGCCTTTTATATTTAGATATTTTCTGATCTTTTGTATTTTTTTTTTTGTTGTTAATCTTTTGTATTTTTTTGTTTTGTTTTGGGCCACACCTGGTGACGCTCAGGGTTTACTCCTGGTTATGAGCTCAGAAATCTCTCCTGGCTGGAGGACCATAGGGGATGCCAGGGGATTAAACTAAGGTCCATCCTAGGTCAGTGCATGCAAGGCAAATGCCCTCCAGCTTGTGCCACCTGATCTTTAGTATTTTTGAGGGTGTCTAGTGCATTAATATCCCCAGTTTCCCTCTCAATTTCCCTGATGCCCTCTCCCATTCCTGTCTTTGGGGCATACGTTTTTCTTCATTCTTTCTCTCTTTCTTTATACTTTGTTTGTAGTACAGTGCATAATTCCTGCCACAAATGTCTTCAATCCCCAACCCTTCTCTCTATTCTTCCCTTCCTACCTCTGAGAAAGGTATTTTACTTTTCCTTCTCTCTCTTTTCTGTTGATATTATGTTTATACTCTTCCAAATTAAGGGTTATAGAAATTCATCACTTTATATATCACATTATCCCCTTTAAATGCTCAGCTCTTGTCCAAAGTGATCAGTTCCAAACATCACTGTCAAAATGGACCATTCACTACCTTAATTCCATTCATCACTTTTTGTTGCAAGTTTCCTACCATGGACTGGTTCTCATGATCCTCATCCCTATAGTCTCTGAGTTTTATTACCATACTATTTATTATTTTTTATAACCCACAAATGAGTGAGATTATCCTATGTCTATCCCTCACTTTCTGATTCATTTCACTCAGCATAATATCTCAATATTCATCTATATGTAAGCAAATTTCATGACTACATTTTTCCTAATAACTGTGTAGTATTCTATTATATAAATGTACCAGTTTCTTTAGGCACACATCTGTTCTGGGGCACTTTATTTGTTTCCAGATTCTGGCTATTGTTAATAGGGCTGTAACAAACATCGGTATACTGAGGGTTTTCTGCATGATAGTTTTATTTCCTAGCCTAATTTCCTAGGAGTGATATTGCTGAATCATATAGAAAATCGATTTTAGTTTTTTGAGGTATATCCATGCTGTTTCAGAAAAAGGCTGGGCCAGTCTACATTCACCAGCAGTGAGTAGAAGCTCATTTATCCCACATCCACACCAATACTGTTTTATTCTTGTACTTGTGATGTGTTACAGTCTCTGTGGTATGAGATGATGTCTCATTATTATTTATTTTTTGTTTATTTTGTATTTTAGTTTTTAAATGACAGTTTATTTAGTTTCATTTTTAAAAAATTCTTTATTTAAGCATCATGTTGCAGACATATTCATAATTGGGTTTCAGCCATAAAATGTACACACCCTCTTTCCCATCTCATTGCCCCATTTCCCTTTTTCCACATTTCCTGACTATCTTCTGAGACAAGCATTGTCTTTCTCTATCATTATCATGGTAGTTGGTTGTTTTCTCTTTTTTCTTTTATTTTTATGTTTTTGGGTCACACCCGTGGCACGTAGGGATCACTCCTGGCTCTGTGTTTAGAAATTGCTCCTGGCAGGCATGAGAGGGACAACGTGGGATGCTGGGATTTGAACCACCATTTATCCAAGACAGGCTACTTGCAAGGCAAACACCCTACCACTGTGCTGTCTCTCTAGCCCCCATGGTAGTTGTTAATGTAGTCATTTCTCTAACTGAATTTAGCACTTTTTGTGATAAACTTCATATCATGAGCTGGTCCTTCCAGCCCTCATCTTTATTGTCTCTGGGCATTATTATTATTATACTATCTTTTATTTTTCTTGAATACAACATAAGAATGAGATTATTCTGTGTTCATTTCTATCTGACTTATTTTACTCACATAAGTGTCCATATCCATCCATGTATAGGCAAATTTCATGACTTCAGTTTTTCTAACAACTACATAGTATAGATAGACCATTATATAGATGACATTGTATAGATGGACCACAGTTTTTTTTTAATCTGCTCAGCTGTTGTAAGCTATCTGTGTGGATTCCAGATTCTGGCTATTGTAAAAAGTGCTGCTATAAACATAGGAGTGGATAGTGCATTTTTGTATTGTACTTTTGTGGTCTGAGGAGTGGTATTGCTGAATCATATGGGAGCTCAATGTCCAGTTTTTTAAGGTATATCCATATTGCTTTCCAGAAATGCTGGACTAAATACCATTCCCATCAGCTGTAAATGAGAGTTCCTTTCTCCCCATATCTATGCTAGTAGTGGTTGTTCTTGTTCTTTGTGATATGTATCCATGTCCGTCTCTATGGCATGAGATGATATCTCATTGTTGCTTTGATTTGCATATCCCTAGTGATCAGTGATGTGGAACATTTTTATTTCTTTTATATGCCTTTTAACCACCTGTATTTCTTCTTTGAAGAAGTGTCTGTTCATTTCTTCTTCCTATTTTTAAATAAAATTAAACCATTTTTTCTTGCTAAGTTCTATCAGTGCCTTGTATATCTTAGATATTGACCACTTATCTGATAAGTATTGGGGAGTAGCTTTCCCATTTTGTTGGTTAGTCTTTGTATCCTAATCACCGTTTCCCCTCAATAGTCCTGATCAAAAAGTTAAGGATATGGCTGATATGATTAGATCTTCAGAACTAGCATCTTCAATCATGAGGTGTGATAGGGTTTTTTGTTATTTTCCTGTTGTGACCTTTATAGTGTGGTACTGTTTTTTATGTGCTGTGGTGAAACTTGACTTGAAGAAATACTCACATACCTCAGTTCAATTCAAGGTGATGGTTTTTGTTTTTAGTCAAAACTCTACCCACGGACTTCAGTCACTCCTGCTGGGATCACACATTTCAGTTCAAATCAAAATGGCACTTTTTTTAGTATAACATCCAACCCCAGCCTGCATCTGCTCCTGCTAGGCTCACATACCTCCATTTTTTATTTAATCAACCATGATTTACGAAGTTGCAGATAGTTTAGTTTTTGCATATAATATTCAACACCAATTCCACCAACAGTGTCAACTTCCATCATCAGTATACCCATCTCCATCATCCTCTATCTGACCTTTTATGCCCACCTCTTGTCCTCCACCTTGACAGGCACATTATAAAGTATGGGGATTGTGGCTTAGATCTCATGTTTTCAGAGTTGTTCAGTCTGTGCTTTAGATTTATAAGGATACTACTTTCCCACATCACAACATAATGGAAACCCTGATTCCTGTTCCAGGAACCTTTATTTATTTCCCTTATTTTCTTCCTTGACAGATAAACTCTTTACCACCACAGGGCGTAGACCAAAGGTAGATATTTGGAGGTGAGTCCTTTCAAGCATCTCCTCTTATACCTCAATTATCCTTGCTAATTAAGGTGACTAAATTACCATTTTTTTCTTCAGCTTTGTGATTTTCTTAATCAAGATACTTTGTTGTGTTGAAGAAGAGAAGTAAGTGAAGCATCAGGTAACCTAGATAATTATAATTAGGACATTTTAAATATCACCAACATAGAATTTGCAGGTCAAATAGTGAAAGAGACTAACCCTTGAACTTCAGTACATCAGTTATGTGTGGGATTTCAGGAAAAGCAGCACCTGTCCAAACAAAACAAAAAAAACAAAAACAAAAAAAAAACCCACAAACAAACACAATCGTGAAACTTCTAATAATAAAATCAGCAAGAAATTGTGCTGGGTAAGTACAGCATATGTTGAACCAGAAAGAAACCAACAAGAAACCTAGATATAGAATCATAAATGACAGGGACCCAAAACTAATCCCTTAGGGCTGTTAAATATAAAAAACTGTAGCTCTAAGCATTTGGAGTTTTGTATATTTATTTTATAATATTCAAAGATCTAAATCAAAAGATCAGTCAGTTGTTAAATAAATTAAAAACTGCTTTATTTATAAATTATAGTTCAACGTATTTTTATTTTGATGAGAGACTTGGGCTACACACAATAGTGCTTAGAGCTTACTCTTTTTTGTTTTTGTTTTATTGGCCACATCTGTGGTGCTGGGGGTAACTCTTGGCTCTGTGCTCAGAAATCACTCCTGGTAGGCTCGAGGGACCACATGGAATGCTGGGAATCAAACCCGAGTCCATCCAGGGTTGGCCTCGGCAAGGCAAACACCCTTCTGCTCTGCTATCAACCCAGCCTTTCAGAGATTACTCAAAGGATTACATGCAATGCCAAGGATTAAAAAGTGAATGGCTAAGGGGCAGACATAGGGGAGTGTTAGGGTCTGAGTAGTCCACCGCCCCAGAGAAAGACAGATGACCAAGCAACAATGCAATGACACATGGGATTTATCGCCAGAGCACTCTGGGGTCCACCGTCTCCTGTTGCGGCAGATTAGCCAATGGGACCTCTAGCCCCAGAAGTTTAAGGCTTACATAAGGTTGAGGGATGAGTCCAATACATCATCATGATATTAAAAACATTCTTAAAATGGCATCCACACAATAACAACTCCAGGTGTATCCAGGCCTTGAGTAGAAACTCGAACCGAAAATAAAATAGACATCCTGTTGGTGTCAAATTCATAGCCCCGCATATGGAAGGGGACTAGGCCAGGGGCAGATATGTCCTGCTTGAATAAAAGCCTAATCTTTTAGTCCAGCTGCCTGCCCATCCCAGGTTGCCTAGCAAGTTATCTCACGGGTGCTATTTTTACATATCCAAGCCTGTCATTGCTGGGCTGATGTCAACTGTTTGCTCAAGGCTCCTAAGCAAGCCCTATACAGGAGCTAGAGTTAGAGATATGTTATTTCTAAACTATTTCATCATATTTCTTTTTAACATTTATTTCACTTTAATAGGAGGTTAAGAATCTGATGATCAGGGTGGAATGTTAATTGGTGATAGGAATGATGTTGAAATATTGAATGTCAGAAATAACTATATTATGAACAACTCTAAACCACAATGTCTAAAGGAAAGAAATATAATTTTTTAAAAGGGAATTGACCATGTATAAGTCAATGTCTTATGCACTAGAGTGCCTTTCTGGTCCCTCAACAATTTTAGTTATGCAGAGTTAAGTGCATATGTGGATATAAATAATTTTAATTTCTCATGTAGAATAGTAAACATAATCTTCAGTTCCTTATTCATTTTTCTTATTCTTATTCTTATTAGTGAAAACTAAATACTCAATTCTTATGCTATAGTGGATGCTGAAGAAGGACATTATGAATTTACCTCCTTTCAAGCTCAGCCTTAGGGAATTTTGAATTTTCCTAAGAAATTCAGAATGAAATAGCTGCCATTGGAGATTTTAAAGGTAAATAAACTTGGAATTACCCTAAAGAAATATTTGTGCTCTTTCCATTTCTCCCATATTTTGCTGTGCATATGAAAACAACAGCAACTGCCCCACACAAACACATACATACACATCTTTTTTAGTGTATTCTTGTATTTCCTAGCTTAAAAAAGGAAGGAAGAGAGCTTACTAAACCCTCTTCTAGTGTAAGAATGGCTTTACTGGAAATACAATAATTTTTACGAATATACTTGCTAATGAACTTTTCTCTCTTTTTTCCATATTAACATTATTATTATACTATATGTTTTATTTTTTTCTATTTTATCTCTATTTTTAATAAGTTTGCTTTCTGCCATCCTAAAACAAATGTATTATGATCAGTTATGACAACTATGTGATACATTTTCTTTAGATAAATTAATTAAAAAAAAGAAATATTTGTGCTCAATACTACATCTCCTACTCTTATTTTCTTGGTTTCCTTAGCATAAGATAAAAGATTACTTTGAGGGTAAAGGTCAGGTCAAAACCTTCATGTGTAATCCCTGCCTACAGTAGTGAGTGGAGAAGGACAGGGATATTTTCATCTCTTTCTCTATAGGTCCTCTTAGTATTAACATTTAATTGTCTTTTATGAAAAGTACCTCAGACTTTAACTTGATCTGAGAAGAGGATAATTAATTAGTTAATAGCTCCCAGCACCAAATATTTTAATTTAAGAAAGAAAAGGGATAGCTAGTTTTGATTCTGATACAAAGGAAATGAAAATGGTATAGTTCAGAATTTGATGGAGAGTAGGCAGGAATCAACTGTTTTCAGGTGGAAATTAAGACTTGCAAATTTTATATATTAAAGTGTAATGGTTTCACACAACAACAACCATCTTGTCCCCAGACCACTTTTTTGCCTTTTGTTTTTCTTAAAACAAGCTCCTTAGAAATAATTAACCAAGACCAGAGACAGGGGATTCCTTAAAACTATACAGACTCTCAAAATAATTCTACCTGATTACTGTTAGGGTTGATTACTAAGTACTGGAGCTTTACTGATAACTAACTGCTTAAAAACAACCTCACAATTGTAACCACATTTTCCACTATTGTGACACTATACTCTGTTTATCTACCTTTTCATACCTGCTCTAAAAGAATTTACTCCACTTTTTAACATACTTAAAAAACGTATATTTGAGATTGCATGATTCAGGTTTGAGACCTGTGCCAATGCTGGCTAATAAAACTCCTTAAAATAATTAAACTTTTCTAGGACTCTGAGTGTCTCTGTGTGAACCCAAAATGTTTATATGTTTGAACCCAAACATATATATGTTTATATGTGTGAACCCAAAATGTTGACATGTTTATAAAGAAATAGCAGTGGAGTGGTTGGAAGAACAAAGAGATATCTTAAATATTTTTCAAAAAATATTTTCTCTGTAATAAACACAACCACACCCATTAATCCAAGCTTCTTTGCAATATGCCAACTTGACTACTGGGAAAAATGATAACATCTTCAAAGTTTAAGAATATCTTCAAAGGCAGGGCTGGAGAGATAGCATGGAGGTCAAGCATTTGTCTTGCATGCAGAAAGACGGTGGTTTGAATCCCAGCATCCCATATGGTCCCCCAAGCCTGCCAGGAGCGATTTCTGAGTGTAGAGCCAGGAGTAACCCCTGAGCGCTACCGGGTGTGATCCAAAACCAACAACAACAACAAAATATTTTCAAAGGTTTTGATTCTCTATTTTTGTTTTGTACATGGTATTAAACCTTTTTCTTTTAAAGATCTTTTCTACCTTTTCTCAGTCCCACCAATAGGGCAATCCTCTCCTGAGTTGAGAAAACAACAGAACATTTATGCATACTTAGATTTAAAAAATCAGTATTACTGTCTTATAGATCAAGATGTTTGTTGTACTCAATTTCTTTGTAGCCAACCAGATAACCCAATCACAGCTCTCAGAGTTGAAACTATTCTTTCTTTCTGGGTCATGGATGTGTTTTAAGAAAAAGAAAATGTAAGAATTTTATTCCCCCAAAATGCAGAATACTCACATGAACAGCAATTGTTCATAAATTTAACACATCTTGCAAAGTTACTAAAAACAAAATAGAGTTCTAATATTAGGTTCAGGCAGGGTTTTCTGTGACAAGGCTCGTACACACTGAAATGTGATCAAAAATAAAAAATTCAAAATCGATCAGGTCCAAGTCTTGCTTGAAGTTGGAATTGAGAGTAAACTCTTTAAACAATAAATCATTCCTTGATCTCAGTGGATTTGAGCAGGCAGTGGATTACTCAAAAGAACCAACTGGATTTGATAAAGCTGAGGCAAGTAAATTACTACCGGAGAACAGATAAGAACCAAAGAATTCTGATAACTATCAAAATTAAGATCTGAGGGACTGTCAATAAAAGAACTTGAAGGCAAAATATAGCTCTGGGACAATATCTGAAACTGGGAGTTATCTATAGCAAGGTATACCTATGTATTAATCATTGCATGTACTTTAAATACATTGGATATAAATCCTGTGTGAATGAGGCTGGAAACAACTTTTTTTGAATTAGTCAGGTCCATATTATATATGTAAATAAAAACAATCTTGTTCCTCTTAAGTGTTGGCTGTTTTCTTAGTCAGACCTCTGTAATCAGGAGCAAGGTAGGAGACATAAGGCTCTATAAATATTGTGTTATCACATTTTCTTTACCAACACCAACAGAGTCAGTATGCTGAATCTGGTCTTAGAGTTAAAAGAAAAATGTGTTTTAATATCATTATTAAATGAAGAGGTTCTTTGTGATGCTAAGTGATGCTAAGAACTAACACGTGTTTATTTATTACATTGTTCTGTGTTGCAATAAATATCTCGCAACATTTTTCTAAGGTTTTATTTGACTATTAATGGCAAATATTTTAACTAGAGGCCAGTCATGCTGAAAGGTGTAAATGTAGAACCATAGATATGATTCCAAGTTATTCTTTGACTTTTATTTCCTCTGAGAAATATCAAAATCAAAAGAATAAAACAGCAACCTTGACTTTTTTTTTTGTTTGTGCCACACCTAGCAGTATTCAGGGCTCTGTACTCAAAAAACTTTCCTGGTTATATAGTGGAAGAAGAGGTGCATATTGGACACCAGGATCAGGGGTAGAACTGTAACTCTGGCATTCAAACTAGGTGATCATATTGTTACCTGGATGAGGGATTTTTTTTCTGTCCATTATTTTTTGTTTATTTTTTGATTTTGATCTTTATCTGTTTTGGTCATTTTGGGTTTGCTTGACCACATCTAGCAATGCACAGGGCTTACTACTAGATTAGCACTCAGGGATCACTCCTGGTGGTTTAATAGGTTTAGAGCACCATAAGGGGTGCCAAAAAATAGAACCTGGGCAGTCATATACAAGGTAATGACCCAAAAGCAGTACTATCTCTCCAGCCCTAAGATACTTTGCTTACTAATGAATGTGTGTGACGGTGACTGTGAATGGAATCCTTGTATGTATGTGTGTGTGAGAGAGCAAGCATATTTCATGTTACAAAAGCTACAATGAAAATCATGGGTTCATATGTAAGGTCACCCTGAGGACCTTATGTTCTACAAATATATAGTATCACAGCATCCATTATATTGGCAGATCAGATAAGAGCAAACTTATTGCCTTAATAAACATTATGTAATTGTAAAAACTGTGGGAAGTGGAAAATACAATCATCTTCATAAGAATGGACTTTGAAAAGTGGAATTCAGAGCTAGTGGGCTCTGAGTCTTCCAACAGGAAAGTAGCTTGTCATAGATGATATGTAGAAGTGGAATGTTTCTTCACTAAAAGCTAGAGCAGTTGCAATTTTAGAACTAGTAGTAAATACTTATAAAATGAATGTAATTCCTTCCAAACAAATTATGTACTGAGAACCTGTTAAAAGCTTAATTCTTAGCCAGAATCTCAAACTGTCTCCTCAGAGGTTTGCAATTGAAAGCAAGGTTAGAATATCATCAATTTAACAAAATAATAACTACATGCACTTAAAGAAATTATTTAGCTACTCTATGCTAAGTTTCCTTATATAGTCACAAATAATCTTAGGATAGATTTATGGTAATCATATGAGAAAGTCTGGCACATAGTAGGCAGACAGTAATGATAACCACTATTATGAGAAAGAAGACTTTATGAATATATAATCATGCATTAAATCACATGTGATAATTTTTTAATTTTTTTAAAAAATAGGGCAGAATCTATAGCAAGTTCAACCTGCTCATTGCTGACATAAACTGTAGTCCCAGCACTTCATAAGCTCATCTGGGCCTGCCAGGAATAATCCTTGAATACAGAGACAAGAATAAGTTCTAATTACCATAAGTTTCCCTTATTTCTCTTAGTTGTTGTTCCTCAGATCATTTAATACACATTAGAAAATATGATAGTAACTATATTATTGTACTTTAATTCCAACAGAAAGGAAGAATCATGATGATGGAAAGTCTAAGAGAAAGGAACCATATCCTAAGCAAATTAAGGGAAAAGAAGAGATGAAAAGGCCAGTAAATATTTTTTTTATATTGTCCTTAGGTATATGCGGAAGCATAATGATAAAAAGTGAATTGTCCAGGTTGTAGAAGCTTTTGTGAGCAAAGCAAATGGGAGCAGTTTTCCGGTACTTAAAATCAGTTGTAGATATCATGGAATAAAGTATATAAGTATATTGTACAAATTATAATTTTCCTGGAAAAAGAATATGGTTTATAGTTATACTGTGGCTCTAGAGCTACACTATGGTACTATGATTATACTGTACTATATGTATACATAGGGTGATGATATTTCTTATACCACTTGAGCATCAATTATCTGGAAGCTATAGGAAATATGATCACTTATTTAAGTTTAGCAGGTTTTAATGATGATAATCTTAATTCACAGGTCCCTTTTCTATTTTTGCAACCTCTGATTATTGTAAGCTACTTTTTAAAAATAAAGCAGAAAACTAGTGTAGATCAGGGTCCATCAAGCTTGTTCCAACAAGAAAACATTAAAGAAACTGTATTTTTGCTCTGATTGAAAATTAATGAATGTATTAGAGCAGATAAGGGGCAATCAAAGTCGGGATCCTTATCTAAACTGATCTTTGAGCTGCTAAAGAAGGTTGAAACTACTATTTGAATAGATCATTGTATGGCTTTTTTAGAATTATGTAGCAGTATCACCCCAGAAGCACTTGCTTTAACATTTGCCACCATAGTTTTTTTTTTTACCTAGATTTCTCAAAAATCTATGTAAGTTAAGATTAAAGCTATGGACATAAGGAGAAATGTCAGTTTATATAATACATTATATAAGTCAGGCTTTCATGTTGAATGGCATCTTATTAGCAGTGAACCAATCAGATGATAGTCATAAAAATAAAATTTAAACAAGAAAAATCTAGAAAATCTAAAAAGTAGAATGAAATTACCATTGCAATTCCTAGTCCAGGATATACCCCTATGGATCTTCTTAATCTTCTGAAGCCAAATCATCCCTGGTATGTCTTGTCTGTATTTGGACAAGTCAGTTCATATCATAAAAATGACAGTAAATTTCAATGCACTAGAAATATACTCACAGCATTTCCAAATAAAATTCTTATTTATCTATTATTTGTAAAATAGCAAACCGTCAGGAAAATACTATAATTGTTATAATTGATTATAGTAAGGACAAATGTAGCAAATTGAGATCAAGATTTATTGATTTTGTTATTCTACTGGTCTTACTACAGTACTAAATATTAAAATTGAAAAAACATTATTGTTTTATAAAAATAATTATTAGTAGTATTTCACTTGCAATTTGCACCTGGGCATCCATATACCTATCACTTATGTACCATCCACAAAATTTTATAGTTATGCAGAATCACAGAAATCTTTAGCTCAACTGATGTATCAATAAGAGTAAAGACATCTATAGAGTTATATTATCTTGTCTTAAATTGATATTTTTATTTGTTCAGCTGTTTCTTAGATTAACTTTATTAATTAATTTTCACAGAGGTTTAGTTCCTTTACTACTAAGTCACAGTATGTGCTTAATTATAATGTTCTTTCTTAAGGTTTATCTTTTATCAAACTATTAACAGCTGGAAAGGATTTATTAGAAGATAGTTAAAGGAAAGAATTTTAGTTAACAAGGACAAAAATCAAGACTACCATTTGGGTGAATAGTTGTATATGAAAATATTTATACAGCCTATGTGTGTGCATTATACCAACATTATATTTTTATTTAAATGTCTAATCAGTTCTTTTTGTTTGTTTGTTTGTTTGTTTTTGGGTCACACCCAGCATCGTAACCCAGGGGTTACTCCTGGCTCCACACTCAGAAATCATTCCTGGCAGTCACTGGGGACAATATGGGATGCCGGAATTTGAACTAATAACCTTCTGCATGAAAGGCAAACGCCTTACCTCCATGCTATTTCTCCGGCCCATCTAATCAGTTCTAAACAAAATTTGCTCAGTGGTACTGATTAATAGATCACTCAATAATCAGTGTCCCCATATTGATGATGATACAATAAAATCATATATATATATATATAGTTTATTGGGCCACACCTGGCAGCATTGAGGGATTACTCCTACCTTTGTGCTCAGAAATCATTCCTGGAAGGCTCAGAGGACCATATGGAATGCTGAAAATAGAACCTGGGTAGGCTGTATGCAAGGCAAATACCCTATGCACTGTACTATAGCTCTGGCTCAAGAATAACATATTTCCATTGATGGGTATGAAGTACTTCAACTTAGATTGATAAAATTTTAAAAGCAATACTACATGAAATTAAATTTTATTAAGAAAAAATTTTAGAGAAAAACTTATAAATACATGCAGACACAGCACACACCCTGTCACACTCTTTTTATTTTTTTAAAAAAAAACAGAGCAAGCCATAAGATTATTTCAAAACAACAAATCAATAGCTCAAAACCAAAAGAACCACTTTGTAATTGTATGTCTCTTCCTGTACTTTCCATTTAATTAGATCATTATTGAAAAAGCTTTGTTTTTCTCAGGTACTAGTATTTTGATCTAAATAAATTTCAAGGCGAAGGTGCTCATTAATTCCAGGCAAACTTATTAACCACAAGCTTAAGAATCATTATCATCTGAATTTGTTATTAAAATGTCAAGAAGAATCTATTTGAAGTTTTACATATTGTCATGAGATAAAGCACTACAGGAAATACACACACACACACACACACACACACACACAAATACTCACACACATGCATGCCCAGGGCAATCAGAACACAGAGAATACTTGTTTAATAGTACCTTTTGAAGATCCGAATTTGTTATCACAAAATATAGAAGACCAAGTATAAGATATGGAGGGAGTATTGAAATATGTGCCAACATGCAGAGTTTGTTCATAAATTCCTGTCCCTGGTACTGGTTTGTTGCCTGTGCTTAGACCTATGTAACTTATTCATATTTCAATACAATTTAGCAAGTTGCTCTTTTTTATTTGTAATATGTATAGCATAAGATCTCTTTAGATGAGGAGGTACCAAGGGGATGTACAGAATATACTGAGATGACCTTTGTTTTGTTTTGTGTGTGCTATCCCCTGACTCTGTGCTTGATGATAATACTGGTGGAGTTTGGAGAAACATCTGGGATTCTGGGGAAGAAAAGCATCTTTCTGTTTGTTTGTTTGTTTGTTTGTTTGTGGGTCACACCCGGCAGCGTTCAGGGGCAACTCCTGGCTCTAAGCTCAGAAATCGCTCCTGGCAGGAGGCTCAGGGGACCATATGGGATTCCGGGATTCAAACCACCGACCTTCTGCATGCTATCCCTACCTCCACGCTATCTCTCAGACCCTGAAAAAAAAGCATCTTATCTGCTATACTACCTCTCCAAATTTGAACAATTTAGGGATCTTCACAACTGATTTATATTTTATTATTTCTTTTGATGTTTGCTAATGGGAACATATTCAATGCTGGAAAGTGAGCAGGAGTTGACCACACTCATGGCAATTGCCTTGAAATTCTTTTCAACTTTGTTATTTTTTAAATAAAATTATGTATTTTAATATGTATTTTCTTAATCAAGAAAATTAAAATGAGACAGTGATTCAATAAGATTCTGTCTTTTCAAATCACTAATGTTAATAAGAGTCTCTTGTTCTCAGATATTTATAACACAGTAACAAGAAATACCAAAGGTTTACAAAGGATTAAAACTTTGGGTATCATTTGGGCAAGAATGATAGTACAAATGGATAATGTGTTCTTCTTACATGAAGCTGGTGTAGGTTCCATCCCTTAGGCCCAACCAGGATTCCTGAGTACTTCCAGGCATGACCCCAAAAATAAAAACAGGAATATATCAAAATAAAATAAAAATAATTTAAAAGGGAACAGAAATATAAATTGGGTTTACAACTATTTTTTGTGCATCTAGATTTTTCTTGCATCTTCTAATACCTGGCAATTATCATTTCCCAAATACCACCAGGCGTCATTCGTTACTCAGTATAGAATCAGAAATCAGTCCTGACTTGAGCAGCTCCACAGCTCCATTTCCAAAAATATAAATATAATTTCAAAAGGGGACATTGAGATAGAAAATATTTAGTAATCTAAATACAGTTTACCTACATTAGAAATATGTAGTAAGCACTCAGGGAGGCTTTGCTGGTATACACAAGACAAACATTGGCCAAAACAGAGATCATTTTTATGCTTTCTCAAACTTCTCATATGTATAATCACTTCCATGTAGTCATAAATACAAGAATAAAGCTGATTATTGTTTTCCAATGCATGATGTTTATCATATAGTTGATGCACTGGAATTTTGCTAAAATTTTATTTTAAAGATTATGCTTCTATTATGGTTCAAATATGTGAGACCTTACTATTGAGACAGCTCTTTTTGAGAGCTCAACACACATTTATTAATTGCTTCACTTTGAACTACTTAAGGAACCTATGTGTCCCCTCTTAATAACAGCTACTGATATATGAAGAAAGGCTGACTGTGAAACTGGATACCAAACAAATTACTTTGGCTTCTCTAAATCTAAGTAGAGAAGTCTACTGAGACAAGAAAATAGCTAAAAAGCAGGACATAGGAGAAACAAAGATAGATCTCACAACTAAGGCAAATAATAGTCCAGGTCAAAGAGTCAAACTCAGGAGAGAGAAAGAATAAAGAAAACAATAAAATCTTGGACAGGTTTTCAAGCACCTGGCTTTGAAAGTAAGTTCAGGCATGTGCTAGACTTCCATCATCCAGCTTATTCTCTGAGGCTAACATGCAGGTGTTAATCACCACAATTTGTCTGTGAAAAATGATAGTGGGAATGAACATGTACCCTCCCATCGAACTCTACTGAAAGGAGATTATGAAAGAAAATTGAGTTCACTCTGTCATTCAAACTCTGAAAAATATACCTTTTGCTAAACAATTCTTGAACCAATAATCTAAGTATAATAAATAAGGTTAACATAATAAATATTTTATAGAAGACGGAGTGGTGGCACAAGCAGTAAGGCTGTGTAAGTAAGGCCTTGCCCGTGCTAGCCTATGACAGATCTCGGTTCTGTCCCCTGGGGTTCCATATGGTCTCCCAACCCAGAAGTGATTTCTGAATGCATAGCCAGAAATAAAACCAAACTATAGGGCCCGGAGAGATAGCACAGCGGCGTTTGCCTTGCAAGCAGCCGATCCAGGACCAAAGGTGGTTGGTTCGAATCCCGGTGTCCCATATGGTCCCCCGTGCCTGCCAGGAGCTATTTCTGAGCAGACAGCCAGGAGTAACCCCTGAGCACCGCTGGGTGTGGTCCAAAAACCAAAAAAAAAAAAAAAAAAAACCAAACTATAACCAAGATAAATAAATAAATATTTGCAAATAATAAATAAGGTTAACAGTACCAACTTTTAAAATAAAGCCCTAACAAAGCATCTAAAAAATTCTATGTGAAGTACCAAGTTTTATAGTGATGATAAAAATATTGCACTTAATAAGGAATGTCTTTAGGGAGTGTAAAATAGGAATTGACTAGCAATATTAGCAATGATTGTGGAATCCACGAGGTCATTAGTGAAAGACATGAAGCCTGGGTACAATGGGTTGATGGTACAAGCTTGAATAAATATTAAAAGAAAAAGTTACAAATGGTAATAGAGACCAAAAGAAACAGTTGGTCATAGGAATTTCTAACTATAAAAAATAGATAGTTATTAAGTCAAAATAGGATGACCTATTTTGGTATACCAGGAGAATCTGTAGTCTTTGGCATATAGAACTTTTCTCACTTTGGTTTATAGAGTACTTAAGTTTGCAATGAGTATTATATCCTTAAGGCCATAAATAGTTCATTATTATATTGAGCTTTATAAAATGGCAGATAAAATTTGTTTTAAGAAAGCAAAAGACCAAAAATATGGACATTTAAGTCTTGGATAAATAGATTATAACTTCAGAGTGACTTCCTATAAACTAACTAGCAATTTAATCCTGAGTAAAATCACTTCCCCTCTATGTCAGTACTTTCTCAATATAAAATGGGAATGAGACCAACTTTACTGCTGAACTATGGGGAGAAAGAGAATGGGACCTTATTAATTACTACCCCAGTGTGGAGTGTAGACTTAGAACCTTATCAATGACAAAACACATAATTTACTGTGATCTCTAATCTCCAGTGCTCCTGAATTCCAATCTGCTGGTTTCTTTTCTGTTGATTGTGTCAAAAGGTTCCTGATTGTTATAGAATGAGAGGCATTAATCTCCGTTTTAATATCCTGGTGAGCTCAGCCTGTCTGCAATCAAAAAGAACCTGCCCTTGTTGACCCCAATCCTCTAACCTGGCAGAGCTCTTTGGCTCAAAGGGAACTTCATGGAAATTAAAGTATGTTGTCAAATGACTGCAATGGGTACAACACACATTCTCAGTGAGAATGAGCAAAAATCTTACCCACAAACCTTCCAGAAGACTGTTTCTAGTTTATTGGGTAGGCAAGCAGATTCTCTTCCTCTTGTAAATTTATAGATAAGAAGAGAAGTCCTTCATATCTATAATACTAATTATAACCTACAACACACATCAGACAGAGTTGATGAGAAAATAATTTAACTGTTGTTATAAGAGTACATACAGAATTATTCCCCCTTTTATGGGAGGAATAGGTAAGAAATTCTTACTTATGGAAGTAAGTAATATAGAATTAAAAGGAATACATTGGGAAAGTCTACAAACTAAGGTCTGAGTCCCTATAGGTTACTCTCTATTATGTTTTTTTAATTGAAGATTTGGGAAAATAGTTTAATTACTATATAAACATGAATAAAATATGGAGCAAAATCCAAAATCTAAATTTGTCTAGTGCTTAATATAAAATTAAAAAATTGAATACTTCAGTGGCACTTAGATCTGAGCTCTCAATGTCAAAGGTTTAAAAAAATAAGTAATTTTGAAAATTACTATCTTCCACCATAACACATAAACACAAATACATTTTCATTTTGTGGATGTTGAAACAGCTAAAGTGCAGGAAGGGAGATAGAATAAAAAAGAGAAAGATAATTTAAAGAAAAGAAAAGGGAGTAATAAAGAGATGTAGAAAGAGAAGTTTTATAAAAGTACAGCAAAAAAGGTGGAAAAAGAAATACAAGAAAAAAATTGTAGTTAAAGGAAAGACTTGAGAAATGTAAACTATTGCTTAATTAAATAAAGGCATAAAAAAAAAATCAAACAGTCGCCATACCATGCTTTGTTTAAAAAGCAGGCATGCTTCTCTTTGGAGTGATACGCTGTATCACTGCTGTTTATGGAGTCTGTGGGCAAAAAAAATTAAATATTTTTCTGCAGCAATTGATATTTAATAGGAAAAGACTTTGATGAATAGAGAAGTAATTGTACAATCGTCATTGCTTAAGGTTTTTTTTTTTCAAATGAATGAACAGGACCCTTGTTGTAGAATAAGATTTTATATTTTATCAGTCATTGTACAGCAGTTGATTTTTAACCAAACATTTAAAGCGTCAAAAAGCACTTGAACTCTTCATTTTACAAAAGCAGACTCCATCAGTGTTCAGAAAGGAAATGTAGTTTTTTCAATTTTCAAATTTTACCTCTATGTAATTGTGTCACTTAAAGTGAACATAGAGTAGAAAAGCTCTTCGTGCAGCTTCATGTCTACACTCTGATTTTCTCAATGTCTTATTCAAGAATATTCCCTACATCAATGTAAAACCTTCTCTACAAGTTTCCTCCTACGTCTGTAGAGAATGTGCCCTTTATACCTCTAACCAATACATTTTTCTCTACATTCTAATCAGGCTTTCTGTGAGCAAGTAAGCCCATTGTACAAGGTGTACAGATAGTTATATAAAGACATTACCCAGTATTTAAGTGAGATATTTAGACACTCAGATATCTGTCAGGTAAAGCCTGATTTGCCCCTATCAATAGTCATTTTGACAATGTAATCGGAGTGAAAATAAAAAAGTTATATATTTTCTTTGGCAATAACCTGACTTTCTGATTATCCATATAAATTGTTAGTGCATAATTTTACTTTTCCTTTAGAATGAAAATAGAGTAACTTTGCCTTACTTTGCAGTTTCATTTTATATGTCCTTTGCAGAGTTCTTACCACATCCCCAGTGCCCTCCTATTGTGATCTTGTAATATGGATGAATAATATTGACCAAATAAGTAAGTTGTCAACAATTATTTTAAATGTCATGAAAATCTCTATCCTTTGCCCTTCCATAGAATAAAACATCCTATTCCTTCCACTGGATTTTCAATGCCATTTAATATATATATACACATATATATGTTTGTGTAGGTATGTGTGTATACATTATGTATAATAGCACATACATAACATATATATATATATATATATATATTTAGTATGGACAAGTGATATTTCTTTTGGTCAAGTGTAGTTCACATTCCTGGTTTACATTCCTATATCTTCTTCCCAATGGAGCTCTATGTTTTAAATCTATCTCTTTGGACTCAATGTTTCTCCCTCCATGCTTAAAATCTCAAAAAATTGATGCACTTGATAGAAGAGTTGTTTAGGACAGATGGATAGGGTTGGAGTCAAGTCAGTTTTCTAAAGTGCCTTGTGGGTGGCAGATCCTTGTTAAGTCTGCCCTTATACTAAGCATTGTTGGGAGGTTTGACATCTTGTTATTGTACCCACACAACTTAACAAAGCAATCCTGAAATCCAACAGAATTTTTCCTAAGCTCACTTATTTAACATAATCAACAGATCAGGAAAAAAACCATTGGCAGCACCCAAACTCATAGCAACATAACAGAGAAAAGGAGTAGGAAAGAGAAAGAGAAAGTGATAGAAAGTGAGGAAGAGAATTGAACATAAATTTAGCAAATGATGCCCTCGACTGACACCTACAAGCATCTGTCAGTTCCAGAGTTCTTCAGGCTGTTATTTTATTTGGATTGTCTTCTGAGGACTATTTCTACTTCCAAAGGTATAAAGTTAAAAATAATATATATCATGAGCTCTATTTTTGACATTTCTCTTTATTTTTTAACTTTAAATATTATTATTGTCATCCTTTAAAACTCAATCAATTCCACTGATTCAGTGAACAGATGGCATTAATCAACCCCCAAGAATATGTACAAAATTAGAAACATAGATACATGGATTTTATGCCAGCAAATCAATTATCAATAATAGGAAATCAACATGGCACACGCAAATTCTTGTTTCACTTTCCACTTTGCAACACTGATAATAGTTATAATTTCTAGTTTACACCCATGCCTTAGAGGGAAAGGAAACAGATATATCGAGGTTTAATTAGACATTTAATGACTACTTCTTGCTCTGCTGAGAAAAAAAGCATAATTTACAGACTAAGATGCATCAAGATGATGGATACTGACAGCAGGTGCTATATGGTGTCATGCAAATATGAAATATAACTCACTGAAAATATGGCGGTTTGATATTCCCAGAAAAGAACCTCATTTTAGAGAAATGAGCACCTTTTACAGCAGCTATATCTCTCATTTGTCAACAAAAATGGGAGCAGCTTAGAATATATATCTGTTTTTCTGTTTTTGGACAACATCTGGCAGTATGCTTATATAGCTTACTTCTGCTCTGCACTCAGGGACCACTCCTGGCAGGCTCTAGGGATCATATGTAGTTTCAAACTCAGGTCAGCCATAAGCCAGGCAAGCAATGTATGTGTTGTACTATCACCCCAGTCCTAGAATATATTTTAATCAAAAATCTTAATGTTCCTTTATGAGTTTAGTATTTTATAGACCTCTGTGTATTGAATATAATTATTTTCTTCCTGATTTTTGTAACTTTTGCAGTTTATAAAACTTTCTCATTCAAAGGATTATTTATCATCATTTTAGACATTGTAATAGTATTGTTTTGGTTCCTGGGTATCATATAGAGTGCTGGAGATAGAATTTGGGTTGGCCCATGGAAGGCCAGTACCCTATACAATAATCTTATCTCTATGCCCTGGCTATATAACTTAGTTTAAATTTTATTTGATATAAAAGTTACTGCCCTGATATACCAATTATTTTGACTTTTTTTAAGGGTGGGATATTTTGGAGACACATTCATTGGTTCTCCTGATTATGTTCTAGGGTCATTTCAGTATTTCTTTATGCAGGGGCTAACATGGAGCTGGCTCTATGCAAAGCAAGAATCATAATATTCATACTTTATATTACATTTATGCTTATCATTGTTATGGCATGTACATAATTATAATTTTTATCTGTCCATGTAGGAAATCCTTAAACTCATGAAGTTTTGATCTTTTCCTCTCTATATTACACCCTGTCTTTTTAGAAAAATGTGTTCAAAACCCAGAATCTGGAGCTAGAGAGATATCTCAGCGGTCATTGGCAAATTATGCATGCACAGATCAAGTTAAAATTCTGATACCAAATGTCTTCTACCCTAGGACTGAAAAACTGAGGACCACCAAATGTGGTCCAGTTTTCAAAGATACTATTGGAGTTTAATAGCTCCATGACCTCACACTCTAGTATTTAACCATCAGCTGGGTTGGTGAAAGATTACCAGGAGGGTTCTAACATCTACATAAAAACTTTCTCCTCCCAAAAATGACGGCACTCATTTTATCAGAAAGTTTTCAAATTATCAAAACACAAACTATTAACATTTAACCTAAAACAATTTAAAATGAAGATATCATAGGAAGATAATAATGTGATTAGGGTAATATTATGTTTCTTATAATTTTATAATTTTTTACTAAAATTCTTAAATAGAATTCAAATTCTTCCTTTTGATACATAGTTTTATGTTATAAAATGGATTTTTAATAACAACAAACATACATATTTTAATTGCATAGGTAACAATAACATTGTGAAAAAGTTTGTACAATTAGTTCAAACCTGATAATGAGGAATTTATTCTTTAAAAAAAATAAAATAGCTAGTTGACCCATAAATAATATCACCTGAACAAAGAAGTCAAAAATATATGCAATTACTTAAATATAGAGATCATCTTCAGTTTTAGCCTATTATATGATTTGAACCATTATCCTTTTACATAAGAGTTCATATTAACATTTTCTTGACATTTTGAAAATAGTAAAATTTCAATTAAAAATATACATAAAGGACCAGAGAGATAGGATATAAGTTAAGGTGCTTGCCTTGCAAGCAACTGACCCAGTTTCCATCTCTAGCATCCCATATGGTCACCTAAGAATTACCAGGAGAGATTTCTGTGTGCAAAGTCAGGAGTAAGCCCCAAGTGTTACTGGGCATGGCCCGACAAGAAAATAAATATAAATTTAAGTGTTTACAATAGAACTACCAAAGTAATTGTTGACAAGTGAAAATCCATAGATACCATTCATTCTATAAGGAATGCATTTGTCCAGAGTTTCTTATTTAATGTAGATATTCATATATGTAAATCCAGTAAGATTATCTATGGAATTGAGTGTGATTTATTAAATTATAAATGTTAAAATCTGGAGAACAAAGTTTATTATATGAGCATAGTATTAAAGTGAGATAAACAAGTTGCATAGCCATTAGAATAAAGCTTATGGCGTTTAGCATATATACTGCTAGTGTGTAGTGTCTAGCTAGAAAAAAGTGAGAAAAGATAAAAAAATACTAGAGCTAGCAGACAGGATACAATAATATATGTAAATAGATAAAATATTATTCTGCAGAGTGTAAAAGAGTTTCACAAAGTTCCAAATTGTGGAATGTGAGAAGGATGGAGGACATAAAAATCAGGGTATTCAGTAAAATCATAATTCACCCATATTGGGAAAGGAACTCATGTCTTTTATTTCACTGATGATTACCGTAGTTTGACATCTATAGCTTTTACAAGACATGATGTCAATATCTATGCCAAGAAATGATGCCAGTAAAACTTGGAGAATACTGCTACATGTTTATAAGAGGATAAAAATGCAGTCATGTGTATTTGTAAAATTTTATCAATCTTTGCCTTGTTTGGAGCCATTCATATGAGTTGTGCTTAAGGGCTACTCCTGGCTCATTGTTCAGTGTTCACTCCCAATAATGTAATGTTGGGAGTCTAAGACCTCTGTGTGTATCTTTTTATAGAAAGCATGTTTTTCTCTCTCTTTTATTTATTTATTTATTTTTTGTTTGTTTGTTTGTTTTGAGCCACACCCGGTGGCACTCGGGGATTACTCCTGGGTATGTGCTCAGAAATCACACCTGGCTTAGGGGGACCATATGGGACACCAGGAGATGGAACCGCCATCCATCCTAGGCTAGCGCGGGTAAGGCAAATGTCTTATGTCTTGCACCACCGCTTCAGAACCTAGAAAGCATGTTTTTAAACCCATTTAATTATCTTTTCAGAAATCTTTATCAAGCCTTTTTTTATAGTTTTAATTTAAGCCCAATAATTTATAACACTGTTGATGAAAGTATCAGTAATATAATCTATCAACTTCTTAAACCTATTGTTGTCAGCATCATTCCACCAATGTCTTAAGGTCCCTTCCTAACTACTCACACCAAAGCAAATTCATTTTTTGAACATAAATAAATTGTTGTATTTTATATAATACTACATATTATATATACATATATGTAGATATATGTCTACAATATGTATATGATATACATAGTTACCTATATACTGGAGTATACGCCAAATTTTTTGGCACAAATTCAAACTCGGCTTATACTCGGTTCATACAAATTATCTGATTTGGATCCTGCACACTGAATCAAATGTACAATCTCCATTCATCTGGAGGGCACAGTGCTTCAACTCAGTCCAAAAGTTGCACCTGAGATGATGAGGTAGGTGGCTAAACTGAACTGGATGCCACAGAACTATTTAACTCACAATATTCTGCACTTTGTATATGCAGAATCACTATTGGCATCAGTGATGATATCTGCGAACTCAGTGATGATGACAATGTCTATGTTGATACCTTCACATCAGATATAGCTGAAGCTCAGTTTGAACATACAGATAATGAGTAGGAATCCAGATTTGAAGGAATTTAACATTTGTGATTTAGCATGATTACTTGTTAAGCTACATTTTTCTGCACTTGATTTAAAGTTTTAAAGCTATTGTTGCTAGTTTACCGTTTTTCTTTATCAATAAATATTGAAAAACATTAAACTTACTGATTTTAATCTACTGATTTCTCAATTGTTGTAATTATTTTGGGTATCTATTTTTATTTTTGAAATTTACCAGTGGCTGCTGCATTTTCCACCTTAGCTTATACTCGAGTCACTAAGTTTTCTCAATTCTAAGGTAGTTTTCACTAAGTTTTCTCAGTTCTAAGGGGGATTGGCTTATATTTGAGTATATATGGTACTTTAAATCACCTCAAGAA
The DNA here is from genome assembly GCF_024139225.1 of Suncus etruscus. NCBI lineage: Eukaryota > Metazoa > Chordata > Mammalia > Eulipotyphla > Soricidae > Suncus > Suncus etruscus. The sequence continues at coordinate 68,002,602 of NC_064852.1, read as the reverse complement.
AATGCCCAAGACACTGGGCCAGTTTCCTTATTTTACAATATCCCATCTCATCATTCCTCTATTACCTATACCCAACCACCAAAACTCTTACTTGACATTCTCAGTTCTGTAATTCAAAACCAAGGGTTTGTTTGCCATCATGCCATGATTTTATACCTTTCATTCCAAATCTTGTATTTCTGTATAGCATGAGTGAATAAGGTCATTTAATATTTGTTCTTTTCCCTCAAGGTTTTGTCTGTAGTTACCCAGAAATGTCCTAATATAATAACAAGTAGGTAATACCAGTAGGTAAAGGGAAAATGCTATTACAGCTAAAATAGATTCTTAATAATTATTTTTTCTAATTCCTTGATTTTATACCAAAATTATTAAGAAATTAATTAAGTTTACTAGTAACCAGAACATGTTATAGTTTTGATAAAGACAGTTTTTCTTATTAATTAAAAATGGTATTATTGGCTAGAAATGTGTGTACTGAGCTTCAAAATAAGCTCCTGTTGAGGAAATAATTATTTTATTCTGGCCTTTTAGACTCTATCATTAATATGAATGATTATTAATTGTGTACATAGAGGACATCTTGAATATAAACATTAATAAGCTTCTTGAGTATAAGCTACAAAACTTTAGATCATCAACTGAAGTCTTGGGAATATCTCAAATGTTATAAGATTATTTTGTAAGAAATCGGTTCTGAAAAGTATGGCAAGGTAGCAAAGAAAACTGAATCCCATTAAAGAAATAAAAGTCTCTTGAGAAGAAGAAAGGAATAAAAATATAACTATAATTTAGAGAAAAGTTATTCTAAAGAGCAGAAGAGCTAAATAGTAAATTTATGCAGTACAACATTTTTTATTGTGACTTTGTATACAAAAGGATAATCTCAATTTCATTCACATTTTTCTTCCAAAACTATGAATCTCCTTTGGATATGGGGAACCATGAGAAAAGAAAGAGAAGAGAGTTCATAAGGGTTGTCAAATAGAAGCCCATTGAACTGCTAAGGAATCTTTAGGGCTTTTTTAGGGAGCATTATATGACTTTGTTAATTCGCTGACTCTAATGCCACAAAAAAGTATACTACGAACATTTACTTGCTAAAAATAAAAGTCAGATCTTTGTTTATTTATTTTAATTGATAATATAAGCCAGGCTTTAAATGGCTTAAGACAAATGCATCTCTTTATTTGATGATGTTTATAAGTGTGAGTTATAACTATATTTTAAATGAACTAACATAAAAGAACTAAAGCAAAGTTTTGGGGTTTGTCTTCAAAACAAATTAAAAAGACAAAAATAAATCTCAGACTTTTGATTATTATTTAAAGTGTCTTTTTTGGTCAAGATGAAAGCATGTCATAATATGCAACATTTGTTTTTTGTTAAATATAAAGTAAAAATGTCCGTATAAGAACTTTATGCATTATTTGTATCTTCTGATTGCAAGTTCAATATTTTTTCACAAGATCTTGTATCTAAAGAATCTTCTCAGTCAAACAACCAGTTGTTCTACTGGGAGAACATTTCTCCATTTCTCTTTTTATTTTGCTTTGTTTTGTTTTGGGGCAATACCTGGCTGACTCTCAATACTACTGAATCTGCTTCTTGTGGGACATATTTAGTGCTGGGAATTGAACCTAGGTTGTTAAATACCCTGTCCATTTTACTGCCTGTATAGTCCCCGAGGGACTTATATGTATAAGTATATACATACTTATAATCAAGTATGTATAAATAGAATTGTTGTTAATCTTAAGGGTAAGTGACATTTCAGTTATAACATAATTTTGGATATAAATCAATAGTGTCTCAAACTCCTGATTCTATAAAATTTCATAATTTATTCTTGGTTCATAGAAATTATATATATATATGTATAATGATTTTTCATTTAACCCTGGCTATCATATCTACATTCAAAATTAATGAATTCCCTCCTGATAAACTCAGAGGAAGTGTTATAACTATTTAATATACCAAAAATCTGAAATGGGGGAATTTCCAGAGTTTCTATTACTTTTGGATAATTATATTCCCTGCACAGATTCATAATATCTATACAGTAGTTGGCCTTTTAACCTGACTTTATTGTAATTTTGTTTAATTAGAAGTATATAAAATCCATTATTGTATAAGAATCATTTATTCCTTGAAGGAAAATTATCATAGTTTGGTTATATTATGAAAAAATAATCTCACATTTATTTAAGTTGAATTCTACATACTATAATAACAAAACATTTTAAAAGAAATTTAAATAATATAAAGTTATGTTTTACTTGAACAAAGTTTACAGTGATACTAGATGTCACGGAGAAGTTTGGGTAAATGATCCATTTTCAAGATTATAAACTTAAATTATATAAAATATTCATTCAATATGTAGCACTAATATTTTTGAAAATAATATAACTTCTCCAAGTAACATTTAAACCTATGGAAATAGACTGAAAAGAGAGCAGCTTTCTTTAATATATACTTATAAATTTTAATGAATAGTTTATAAGTGGTAAATAAAAGCCACATATTTAATGTATGAAGCATAAAGAAAATAGAAAATCTGGAACAATTGAAGAATTTTAATGTATGTTTCTTAGAGTTTCTGTATTACAGACTCTGAAGGTAACTGATGTTTTGTGTTCACAAGTAATTTGCTATTGCTATTATATTGTTCACTGAACATATTTTGTTCAGTGTAAAAAAAACTCAAGTATTATGATTCTTTAAGAACTATAATCCTAAACTATTTATCATTTTACATGACACGGAATTAACTGTTTAATATAAGTAGGAAAATCAAACAGTCACTGATCAAATAAAACTCATCACCCCAAAGTTGCAATTTAAGTGTTTACAATTAGCTCATTGTTGCAGCATGAATAATAAGTATTATCCCTAAATTCATGCATTTAATGGTTTTGGAACATAATTGCAACATATCGACCATTTACTTTAATTAATGCTTAGAAAATGACATTCTACAGATTTTTTTCATTTCTTAAGTGAAATGGCGACAAATACCAAGCAAGGAAGTACAATACTATATATTATGCTGTATAACTATACAGTATTCTTTTTTTCTTTTAACCTTATGCCTCATTCTATTGCTGTAGATTTTTTAAAATATGTTTTCAGGTAGGCAAATATGTAAAACTGAAATTATTTTTCGGCCACACCTTTGCATCACTAGGACAATACTGACCTCTAGTGTTCCAAGAGGGAGAAAGTCTAGTTCAGCTTTACGTCTAACTTGCTCTAACTAAAAGTACTTAGATTTTATTTTGGAAACATCATGGGAATTTGCTCACTTAAAATAAGAAAAAGAAGCAGGAAGGGAAGAAAGAGGGATGAGTGTTAAGGAGGAAGTAAAGAAAACAACAGATTCTAACCTGTTCTTTCTTTCTCACTAAAGGAATTTCTAAATAAGACCATTTGGTTCATTGAGAGTAGTTGGCCACTTTTGTGACCATTTTGGATACAAAGTTTAATATAATCTTTAGAATGTGTTAACACCAATTATAGATTCTGAATATCCTACAACAACATATAGAAATATCAACTTTGCTTAGGATCATTTTCAGCAAATAGCCTTTGTCTAGTTGTTTTAGGGTTGAATATCTCTTTACTAAAGATCCTATTGGACTTAAGAAACTGCAGGGTGAATTAAAGAGGCACAGAAGAGTAAGTTGTCTTCTTACTTGTGTCAAACAGTGATTATTCAGAATACACACACACACATATATATACAGAATGTGTACATATAGATTGTATATAGATGCATACACACAAAACTGTTGCAATTCATTAAAATTGTTCTTAGAGTTTCCGGTCGGATTAGCAGACGGATGAGCAAGTACTCCAACTTGAGGGACCTTGGTAAACCATCTTTAAAAACAACACAGATGGCTAAGTTGCTTTCTAACTAGGAGTTTTAAAAACTTCTTTCTTAACCCAGAGAGAAACAGAACAAACGAGCTTGGACTTCTGATAGCTCCAGAGATGTATTCAAGTTTGACCAACTGAATTCCTTAAATACACAACACAGTTGATGAATCCCTGTGTGTGCATGCTTCCTATCTTTAAATTAAATGCCC
>NC_064852.1:67983505-67996005 GCF_024139225.1 Suncus etruscus | reverse complement strand
GTCACCTCTCCAGTCACCAACCTCATCCCACCTCACCCTGGCTGTACAAATATGCACTTATTTTGAGCTGTATAGATTCTGAATAATCCTAGGTCTGCATTGACAGGCTATTACAGCAGATTGAACTGAATTTTAGGCTGCATCTGAATGCATGAATCCTGAGGTTAACCTTATCGTTTGGGGGTAGAGTTGGTGTCATGCCATTGGAAAACTAAAAGAATCAAATTAAATTGGATTAGTGATAGGTGTTTTACTATAGAGGGAAATATTAGAAAAGTAAAACACTTTCTTTTTTAGAAATGAATCCTGTTATCTCTGAGTTTCTAATGGAACATAATTATATAAGATACTGAATTCTTGGACTTCTTAAACACAAGCTATAGTTGTTTAGTTTGGAGAAAAGCTATATCCAGGAGACGGTGAACAAGGATATCAAAATTGAAAGGATTTTGGAAGATGCCTGATTGGCAATGGCCGAATGAGGGAGGATAGCTGTTCAGTTTGTGTGTTTATCTATTGAAGTCCCAAGGGGTTGCCACAGACCCCTAATTTTTAACATGCAAAGTTTTGAAAATACCTTTATGGATAATTATTCATTTCTTGAGTCTAAGAAAGTCTGAGTCACATTTTAGGGTTTTTTTTATCTTTAACATTTAAACATTAAAAATGTACAGTATAATTCAAGTCCATTTTAATTCTGACCAAACTTATTCATTTCCCAATATACCTAGACACTACTGCATATTTTTCATTACTACACATAATATATGTCCACTTTTGTAAATATTATTTAATTTTTTAAATAATATTACTTTGATTGTCTTTCATCTAATTGTAAATGGCATAAATGTTTCATTTGTAAGTTGAAGCTTAATATCATATTTTATGTATTATGACTTGTATATATGCACTATCATTTCTTTCATTTTAACTGCTATATTAAATTTAATTATAAATATTCAAAATTGTTGCTTTTATTTATAAATCCATGTAAATACTCTTTTAACTATGTCATTTTACCTATTTATGAGTTTTTCTCAAAAATGCTTTTCAAGTACTTAGCAATAGAATTCTGAATATGAGAAAATGCATTCCTGTCTTCAGCTTTAGTAGGTATTTCCAGTTGCTTTCTAACATATTTTTTATAAAGTCATGCTCCTTTTCTCATCAGCTGAACATATTTTCCATACTTTCTCATCTTTACCAACACCTAGGAACTAGTTTTTCACAAATTGAAAAATGATACTTAGAGAACAAAGGTTTTCAGTTGCTGAATTTAATGTTCCACTATATTTTCCTTTCTATATTTCTTCAAAAATGTTTGTTAAATAAAATATCCAAAATGAATAAGAAATGTTTTCTTACTTTTCATACTGAAAACCTTAAAATAACTATATTTTGTCACTAGATGTATTTGCGGTTTATATAAAAAGTAATTAGTGAAATGTATTACCTTAAAGTCTCAAACTATGAATATTCTTTAAGTTATTAGTAAATAATCACAACTTCTGCATTTTGTTGTCTATATGCAGATCTCATGTATAGTTTATTGCATCTAATTTAAAATTCGATTTACAGTTGTAGCTTTTTTTTTTCCCTCTTATTCAAACACACCTGTTCTCAGAACAACTTTCAGCCTTAACAGCAGACATTTTGCTAAGATTTGTTAACATTTCGGTAAGAATACTGCAGCTCTGAATGTAGTACGGGGCAAACAGCTGCTCTTCCTAGAAAATAGTATAAACAATGCCATCTTCTGGGGGCATTTTGCCAACAAGTTTTTTATTAGCTGTAAAATATTAATCACATCAAAATGTTTACATCAGATTGATATTTACCTATTGACATTTCTTTGTAAATATTATAATCTTTTAAATTCATCTTTCTTCAATTGAAGTAAGAAACTATCCCCATGACCCATGTTGCTTAATATAGAAGAATTACTCTATATATGCAGTGCTTTTTGTTTGAGGAAGCTTAGAAATTATTCATGTCTTAGGCAGATTAAATGGTAATGGGGAATGAGGAAGAACAAATCATTGAAGTTCTCACCTGTTCACATTACATAATCATAAAACTTAACATCTCTCAAGCCACACTGTTATCTGAAATCATAAAAAAAATGGATTGAAGTAGATGGCATTGAGTCTGTTGTCCCTTTGATTTTCCCATGAGCACTCCCAGTTGTTTTCCCTTCCTAGAGCAGAAGGGAAAGGATCATTCATCAAATGGAATCAAGGCTTCGAATATTCAACAAGTGTTTTTCTTCATTGATTTTGTAATGTTCCTGTGAAGCATATAGAAGGCATGCTTAAGCATCTGCAGTTTGTAGATATGATAAAAAAATATAAGTCCTGAAATGTTGATTATCTCATAAAATTGATTATCTCAAAACTACATGGCACTTTACACCACCCTATTACTTATAGATATTCTATTGTTATGAGAAAGCTTATAGGTAAAAATTATGATACAGTGTCATTGGGATTAAAAGAGAACACATTTGAATTGGTCATGAGGCTAATCTTATTTGAGTACTGGTAATTTTTGATCATTCATTAGTTGATGATAACTTTCTTCTTATACATTATAAGTAGCTCTAAGACAGTATTATTACTCTTATTGCCAGCTGTATTTTTAAAAATAATTTAAAATATTGGTGTGTTAGTAGTCAGTTTTTATATTTAAAATTAGTCAGCTTTTATATTTTCTTAAGTTTTTTGGCTTTTTGGGTCACACCTGGCAGCACTCCAGGTTACTTCTGGTTCTACACTCAGAAATCACTCCTGGCAAGCTTGGTGGACCATATGGGATGCCGGGATTTGAACCACGGTCCTTCTGCATGCAAGGCAAATGCTCTACCTCCATGCTATCTCTCTGGCCCCATATTTTCATAATTTTTAATACTTTTATTTTTTCTTTGTATAGTCAATGGCCAAGAAAATTCTATAACTTCACAATATAGAACATAAGATTACAAAAATACTGCTCTTAAAGATACAAGTGGTGGGCTCCAGGGGATGGGGTGGCAGGGTTAAAAGGAAAAAAGAAAAAATACTGATATTATGGAAACTAAGGTTATTTTGTAAAATAATGATGTAAACATATTAAGAAATTGAGGTAATAATAAAAATCAGCATTTGATTAAGTGCCAAATGGCTTAGATAATAAGTGCGATAGGAGTCTTTAAATTGACAAAGATTACGTCCTCTAGGAAAGAAAATTTATACTTGGTATAATGACTTGATACTTTGTCTCTTTGGGAGTAAAGGTGAATTATTCAGGGTTAGGAAGCTTGTTATTCAAGTCAGATTAGGTCATAACTGAAATAATTGCTAAATGGCGTTGAGCAATAATGCTACAGTAGGGCCCAGAACAGACCTCCTTCGATCTCCAGCATCCCATATGGTCCCCCAAGCCAGGAGCAATTTCTGAGCACATAGCCAGGAGTAATCCTGGAGCATCACCCGATGTGCCCCAAAAAAACAAAAACAAAAAAAAGGGGGGGAGGAATAAGTAAATAAATAAATATTTGCCTAAATAGAAGTCAATAAAGTGAAATTCAACATTAATTCGCTAACATTAACCAAGTATTTAAAAAAATCGCCAGTTAGGGGCCGGGAAGGTGGCGCTTAAGGTAAGGTGTCTGCTTGCAAGGGCTAACCAAGGAATGGACCACGGTTCGATCCCCCGGACCACGGTTCGATCGCCTGGCGTCCCATATGGTCCCCCCAAGCCAGGGGCGATTTCTGAGCACATAGCCAGGAGAAACCCCTGAGCATTACCGGGTGAGGCCCAAAAAAACAAAAACCAAAACACAAAACAAAACAAAAAAAAATGTCAGGTATCTCTCAACACTTCTCTGTACTAATTCCAACTCAAACCTGTTCTTATTTGGGGAATAATAGGAAGAAATTATGTTATACTCTGGTGCTCAAGGGCTATTTCGTAACTGTGCTAAGGAGTACTCAGGAATGATAACCCAGAGTGCTGTATTAAGGATCACCTATGGTGCTGGGGAGTCCAACCAGGATTCATCCCATGCAAGGTAGTTCTTGTAAATGTCCATAAGACTTTTTCTTAATACTAACATACTTAACCTTGACATCATAACTTATCATATTTTAATATCATTTTCCAACAAATAAAACCTTTTATTTTCTATTTATTTATTTATTTATTTATTTTGGAGGGAACAATACTCATTGATCCTCTGAACTTACTCCTGACTTTTCAATCAGAATTTACTTTTTTTTGGTCCTGGTGGACCATATGGGGTATTGCGGACAGAACCTAGGTCAGTCAAGTGCTAGGTAAGTGCGATATCTGTTTTATTGTCTCTTGAAACCCCAAACAACCACTTAAATGTCTTTACCTACAATGTATATTTCTCTTTTATTAAACATTTTTGGTTTTTGATTCTTTGTTTTGGAGCCACACCCAGCAGTGCTCAGGGTTATTTATGGCTATGAGCTCATAAATCATTCCTGTTAGGCCCGGGGGACCATATGAGATGCCAGGTATCAAACCCAGGTCCATCCTGGGTCAGCCTCATGCAAGGCAAATGCCTACCTCTATGTTATTTTTCTGGCTCCTATAATGCATATTTCTAAGTTGAAAATATATCTCATTATTTATAAAATTTACTCTTTCCTCTCAATTTTTTAATATTTATTGATCTGTGAGTCCAAATTCCACTGACATTTGTCTCTCAAGGTCATTATTTATTGTTGTATAATGTTTCTAGTCAGCTGGTTTTCTGTGTAATTTCTCAATAGAGAATTCCATTTTGATTCTTCAGCAAACATTGTAGGTATTCAAGAAAAGTATTATAAACAAATATAATGTTAGAAATAAATATACTTTCAATTTTGTTTCTCTTTTGGTCTAAGGTCCCAAGAGAAGTGCTTGTGGCTGAGGCTAACTCCTAATTGTTCATTGTTCTGGCCCAACAATTCCATCCTTGGGGGAACAACAGCCACCAAAAATGCTTGATAAAATCAGCAGGACTACACCAAGAAGCTTTCAAGTCCCAAGAATATAACTCAAAGCCTCTCAAACTTAAGCTAACCCCCTTGACCCTTGTCATATAATTTAAAGGTTATACCTGATGTCACATCCTCACCACCATTCACCAACTCTGTCAAAATTAAGAGACTCATTTAGTTTGTTTATTCTTATTGTACCTGGAGAATCAAGATGTCAGCTATATGCAAAATTATTAAGAACATAGTTTAGAGTAGATAATGTTGATAGTTTACTCTCCAAAAGTATATTTATAGTATTTGGAGTCATTGTTTGAAGTGTTTAGCTCAAAACTTTTCTCAATTGAGGAATACATGACCCCTATGTGCCTCTCTGATAATCTGAATGAACCACAGGTAAAAAAAAATCACATAAAATATGGGAACCTGCATAAATCTAGAGGCCAAACAATGATATAAGATGGGAGAGCACAGGAAGGAAGTAATTCCAGAAGGACATCATGGTTGGGCAAAAGTTGAAAACATTTTAATTTTTCACCTGTGAGCCTTTTTAGAACATACCTTTAGTTGAAAAATGCTTTTCTTGGGGCCTGAGAGATAATGCAGCAGATAAGGTACATGGCCAACCCTAGTTTGTTCCCTGATACCACTTGTGGTTCCTCAAGTACAGTCTGGAGTTATCTCTGAGCACAGAGACAGTAGTAAAATGTGAGCACTACTCGGTGTGGCCCAAAATTTAAAAGAAAAAACAAAAATGCTGCTTTAAAGTATTTGTATATCTTTTGTGGTACATATCTAGCCATGTCACATTTAAAAACAGACTAAAACTTAATCTTTCTTCCTCACTTGTTTCTGGCTTTCTCTAAAAAATATTCTGTCTATAATCATTAAAATTAATTTATGATATATATCATATTTCAGGAGAATGTTATTTGGTATAGTTTAATGAAAAATGTTCTGAGATTAGAATTAGAAATTTCTTATAATAGTCCAAGTTTTAATGTTTGTTTAGACATGATACATTCAATATATAGATTGGTTCCTTTGAAAGTCACATTTCACACCTGCAAATTTAAATTCTGAAAAATTGGTTTATGTATTTTTATATATTATATGAAATTATACATACAAAAATCTTTTGTTATATAGTCACAAGTTATAAATATTTTGTCCTCAAAACACACATAAACTCTTGATTTTTCATACATTTTATTTTCAGTTTATATCTGTAGTAAAAATAATTGTATATTTTTATAAAAACCCACCCATACCATAGAAAATATCCATAAAAGTTTACTCAAAGTTATCAAAGTAAATCAAGTAATCAACATTGCTTTATGAACATAAGTAATGCGCTTAGATTTATAGAATTTACTTTTGGTGAGTAAGCAACATAGAATAGATAGTTTATTTTGTCCTCAATGTTCTTACTTTTACTAAGTAAGTAGAAACTATATACAAATAAGTGTTAGATAAGGATAAGCTATATACAAACAACGATTATTGGTATTTATAAGAAGCAAGAATGTATAGTATACGCTCCTTATCTGAGTGAATAGTTTCAATTCCCCTATGAATGTTTGAAATGGTGGGTAATAAAGATACTCTGAAAATTATAATTTTACTGGTAGATGTATATCTATGATAAATTTTAATTTATAAATGATACATTGTAAGATATTTAAAAATAGCAATAATAATATGAAGTATAAAGATATGTGTAATAAATATCTTGATATAATCTCTCAAAATGTATTACTACATAATTATTTTATTTTTATTGCATGTAATTAGCTAAAATTGCTTAGTGCAAAACTCTGGTAAAGAGACGCCTACATGAAGCTGGAGTGATAACAGCGATAGGGCGTTTTTTCTTCATCCTGCTGACTCCAGACCAATACAGGTTCTACCCCAGCATCCTATACGGTCCCCTGAGATGCCAGGAATGATTTCTGAGCATAGAGCCAGGAGTAATCCCTGAGTGCCGCTAGGTGTGGCCCCAAAACAACAAAAAAAGAAATAGAAAGAAACAGAGACAGCGAAAGGCAGAGGAGAGAGAAATGACTACCTTACATTTTACACTTTTTAAGCAATCAAAATGGTATATATTGGCAGTATCCTGAACAACAGCCATTTCATCTTCTTCCTTGGTTGCCAAACATACTGATTAAGGCATCATGTTTTTGTTAAATCTACGACAGAAATCTTATTATCTGGACTAAATAACATTACTGTAAATTCTAAAAGTAAAAAAATAGATAAATGACTTTGAGTAAGTTCACCTTAAGAGAGATTATCCGGAACTAGCTTTGTGCCCAGGTTTGAAAAAGATAATTTGAATGGAAGCACAGATACTCCTCCCTGAGAAGGGGAGTACAGCATAAATAAAAATATGTTGTTCTACAGTTTTCCATATATTATGGACAATATCTCTAGAGGCTAGTTTTGTAATGATAGTAGTCAACTTGGGAAACTGAATTGATGTCCAGCACAAAGAAAGACAAGTTAAAAATCAAAGAAATGCTTTGTGGGTCTTGATTATAACATCATAACTTCTATCCTGGAACAATGTTGTATTGTTTAGGTGACTGCCAGTGAAGTTCTCTAGAGGAAAATTAAACAATGTTTATTAAATATCAAGCAGCACCAGGCATTTTCATTTTGTTTTCTCTTTTACAATTTATGGCACAATACTGAGGGAAGTATCAGTATTTGACAGATAAGATTACTGAGACTTAGAAAATACATGTCTCATTGCTCAAAGCATAAAACCATTAAATAGAAGTACAGAAATTTTGATTCTAGAATCTTGGCTTCTCTCTGCCGCAATATATTATAAAAAAAAGTAAAGTTACTAAATCGTGTTTGTATTTAATCTGCTCATTTGACTCAAATTGTGAATGGCAACTTTTTGATTTCTATTAAAAAATGCATTTTAAGTTTAATTTTGACATCTCTTTGTTTCACAGGGAATTTTGTTTAAACTTCATTTTCTATTAATTGCTTTTTACTAAACAAGCACACAAAAAGAGCAAAATCAGTTCTTTTCTAGCAGCACACCAAATATTTTACAGACATTAGAATAAGAACATGAAATCTGTTATATATACTACTTTGAAATGCTTCTATATTTAAATAGATTTCCAAGGGTATATTTATTTTAAAAAATAAATTATTTGAAAAGAGAAAAACTAATTTTAAAGGATTATTTCATTAGGTAATCTAATCCTTGGCCTTTGTGTCCCATTATCCCCTTTGAATGAAATCAACATATAAACGTCAATGAAAAATGCCTATAATTTTCTTTTTATTGACATTCTTAGTAAGGTGGAATGAATTTTAGTTTAGTGACAGCAGGGGATGTGTCAAATAGTAGGGAGGGAAATAAAAAAACAATGAAACAGATTTGAAGCAGCAATGTGGGAAATTGTAGGTTGTTGAATTATGGTTTATTTAGGCAGAGAGGATGAAAGAGAAGATTAAAAACATAAATTAAAGAAATTAGTAGTTTTAAAAATATTTTTTGTATCTCATATCACATCTATTAACAGAGTATACAAGAGCCAAGAATGTACCTCAGGGTAGAGCATTTGCCTTACATGCATTGGCCCTACATGGAAGGGAGATGCTCTAACCCTGAATTATGTCAGAACTATTCTTAACACCAAAAAAGAAAATAGAACTATGTATTAACTTTACACTCATCATGCCTCCCTTTTTCCATTCTTGCTAATCAAAATAGCAATAATAAATATTATGGATAACTCAAAATCAAGAAAACTAAGAGTTTGTTATTCAGTAGTTAAGTGCAATTCATATCTTAGCTATATTAATTTTAAAATTTGCAACTTTATATACAAGCTAATTTTAATTATTTGATTTATAATATATAATTATATATTTTAGGGTGATATACGCATATAAATATATATTTGGGATAGGCATTTCTATTCTTCTGTGTAGGCCTGTTTTATTTCAATTTTATTTGTAGCTTATTTTAGACACCATTTACTAAGTATATTTTACATTTTAACCTTGCCTGAGGCACTAACTATACAATTTTCAATGTACATAGTATGTAGATATAAATGATGATGACAGAAGTTAAGACAAATATGTCTTTATATAAAGGAACTACTACATGTTAAGTATACATTCTGTTTTGGAGTTAAATAAACTATTATAAAGGTTAAAATAACATGTGTAGAAGACTTATTTTCTATTCAAAATTGCTAAAGTATGACATTACAATATTTAGTTAATTATGTATAACCACTAAAGTAGAATGGGGCTTGTTTGATTCAGCCAAATTTCTCTATTTGGGAACTTCACAAATCTGTCAATGTATAACCAGATATTTTTAGAACAAACTCCATCCTTGTTCTGAAGTTTAATATACTTAAGAGAAAAAAATAGTAGACAAGTAAACCAAGGCCCAGAATTTTGCAACCATTGGTGATGCCCGATGGTACTCTTGCATCTGAACCAGGATGTTTGGAAGGTGGGTGGGAATATGTGATGCTGCTATTGAACTTTATGCAAAACATGTTTTTCATCTCATAAGCTATTTCAAGGTTCTTGATTCTTGTTTTTGAACTCACAGATCTCTGAATTGTTTTACATTAATGTCAGGAAAGAATAAAGAATAAAGATATCTTGTGACACATGCAAATTTCATAAAAAATGAAATTTCAGTGTCTATAAATAGAGTTGCTGCTCTGTAAAAAGTAGCTAGGCTAATTTGTTTGTATACTAACTTTTATTACTTTTGCATTATATATTCACAATTAAGAAGTTTCTGCAGAAACTATATGACAAACAATATCTATATTATTAAAATTAATAATTTTGTTATAGTATGCTAAGGTTATGCAAGAGCAAAATACAAGCTATATAAATATTACACACTTGGGAATTTGCTATTTTTCAGTTAAATATTTAAAAATAACATGTTAAAACCCTTTAATATATTTTATGTTAAATTATGGTTCATTGATACAAAAAAATCTCTCAAGTGTTTGAAAATATGGACTGTAATATAGATTTTGTTGTGGCAATTAAAGAGTTAAAACCATTCTTTTTTGCTTAAAAATATTTGGGTTTGGATTTTCTGTTATTAACATTTTAATATAACCAAAATTAATATCAGTGAATGTTTCTAAATTTTAAAATCTTTGAATATTTTTATTACATTCAAAAAACCTTTTCTTATTAAATAATGACTATAATATCTACATATTTTTATCTATGCACACATACTTTTCTTTTCTTTTGGTTTTATTTTTGAGCCACACCCAGTGATACTCAGGGGTTACTCCTGGCTATACACTCGGAAATTCCTCCTGGCCTGGAGGACTATATGAGATTCTGGGGATAGAACCCAGGTCCGTTCTGGGTCAGCTGTAGGCAAATGCCACAACACTGTGCTATTGCTCCAGCCCCTATGTATGCATACATTCTGGTGACTATTATGAAATATATAGAGTAAAACTGAATTAAAATACCATATAAATATCACATATATATTTAGCACCACATTATGAAATTTATTTTCTGAGGCCAGAGGGAAAGAGAATTAGTACAGGCTTTAATATTCCTTTTTTGTTTGTTTGTTTTTGTTTTGAGGCTACACAGGGCAATGCTCAGAGGTTACTTCTGGCTCTGTACTCAGAAATTATGCCATGCTTTGGGGACCATATGGGATTCCAGGAAAAAAAAAACTGGGTGTGCAGTGAGCCAACGTCCTATCTGCTGTGCTATCGCTCTGGCCCTAATGCTTTAAAATTCTTGTCCAGTAAGCTGCTTGAGTGCCAGGGAATACTAAATATAATGCTCTGAATATAATGCTTTTCAGAAATTATGAGTACAGAGCTAGGAGTAATCTCTGAATACTACTATTTGTAGCCTCAAATTCCCCCTACATTCTTTTTAATGACAACATAAGTAAAATGATTACAGTAGTGTTTTAATATTGGTGATGTATGGTTATTTTTTTCTTTTTTTCTTTATTTAAACATCTTGATTACAAATATGATTGTGATTAGGTTTCAGTCATGTAAAGAACACCTCCCTTCACCAGTGCAACATTCCACCACAAATGTCCCAAATCTCCCTCAATCCCACCCCACCTCCACCTGTATTCTAGACAATTACCTCATTCATTCTGATAATTGTCTGATAATTCTGATAATTCATTCTGGTAATTGTCTAGAATACAGGTGGGGGTGGGGTGGGATTGAGGGAGATTTGGGACATTTGTGGTGGGAATGTTGCACTGGTGAAGGGAGGTGTTCTTTACATGACTGAAACCTCCTCTCATTGTTTCTAAGGATTGTTGCAAAAATGACTTTTATATTTCTTTTTTTTTTTTGAGTTTTTTCTTTTTTTTCTCTTTATTTGAATATCTTGATTACATAAATGATTGTGATAAGGTTTCAGTCATATAAAGATCACCCCTCTTTACCAGTGCAACATTCCCGCCACCAAAGTCCCAAATCTCCCTCCATCCCACCCCACCCCCACCTGTACTCCAGACAGGCTTTCCAGTTCCCTCATTCATTCACTTGATTATGGTAGTTCTCAGTGTAGTTATTTCTATAACTGTGCTCACCACTCTTGTGGTGAGCTTCATGGAGTGAGCTGGTGTTCCAGCTCTCCTCTAATTGTCTCTGAGGATTGTTACAAAAATGACTTTTCTTTTTCTTAAAACCCATAGATGAGTGAGACTATTCTGCGTCTCTCTCTCTCCCTCTGACTTATTTCACTGAGCATGATAGATTCCATGTACATCCATGTATAGGAAAATTTCATGACTTCATCTCTCCTGACGGCTGCATAATATTCCATTGTGTATATGTACCACAGTTTCTTTAGCCATTCGTCTGTTGAAGGGCATCTTGGTTGTTTCCAGAGCCTGGCTATTGTGAATAGTGCTGCAATAAATATAGGTGTGAGGAAGGGGTTTTTGTATTGTATTCTTGTGCTCCTAGGGTATATCCCTAGGAGTGGAATAGCTGGGTCGAATGGGAGCTCAATTTCCAGTTTTTGAAGAAACCTCCATATCGCTTTCCATAGAGGCTGTACTAGACTGCATTCCCACCAGCAGTGGATAAGAGTTCCTTTCTCTCCACATCCCCGCCAGCACTGATTGTTCTCATTCTTTGTGATGTGCGCCAATCTCTGTGGTGTGAGGTGGTATCTCATCGTTGTTTTGATTTGCATCTCCCTGATGATTAGTGATGAGGAGCATTTTTTCATGTGTCTTTTGGCCATTTGTATTTCTTTTTTATCAAAGTGTCTGTTCATTTCTTCTCCCCATTTTTTGATGGGATTAGATTATTTACTTCTGTTTTCTTTATAAATCTATTTCTCTGTCTCAGTCTTCCTCTTTTTTATTTTTGGCCACCCAAGTTTTGCTTAGGTCTACTCTTGGATCTACTCTCAGTAATTACTCAGGGCGGTGCTGCATGAGAAAACATGGAATGCCAATGATTCAAACTAGTTTGACCACATGCT
>NC_064852.1:65749124-65789124 GCF_024139225.1 Suncus etruscus | reverse complement strand
GCAGGCACGGGGGACCATATGGGACACCGGAATTCGAACCAACCACCTTTGGCCCTGGATCGGCTGCTTGCAAGGCAAACGCCGCTGTGCTATCTCTTCCGGCCCAGAATTTTTAATTTTTTATTTAAACCATTCTTAAAAATAAGTGAACAAGAGAACTTTGCATTTATTCAAGACAATAGCATCAAAATCATTGGGTCCCTTTCTCTCCACATCCCTGCCAGCACTGGTTGTTAGTGTTATTTGGAACTCTCATTCACTGCTGATGGGAATGCGGTCTAGTCCAGCCCTTATGGAAAACAATATGGAGATTCCTCAAAAAACTGGAAATTGATTACTTTCCTCAACTTTAAACTTTACTACAAAGCAATAATTATCAAAACAGCATGGTATTGGAATAAGGATAGGCCCTCAGATCAGTGGAATAGGCTTGAATACTCAGAAAATGTTCCCCAGACATACAATCACCTAATTTTTGATAAAGGAGCAGGAAATCCTAAATGGAGCAGGGAAAGCCTCTTCAACAAGTGGTGTTGGCACAACTGGATAGCCACTTGCAAAAAATTGAACTTAGACCCCCAGTTAACATCATGTACGAAGCTAAAATCCAAATGGATTAAAGACCTCGATATCAGACACAAAACCATAAGATATATAGGACAACACATAGGCAAAACACTCCAGGACATTGAGACTATAGGCATCTTCAAGGAGGAAACTGCACTCTCCAAGCAAGTGAAAGCAGAGATTAACAGATGGGAATACATTAAGCTGAGAAGCTTCTGCACCTCAAAGGAAATAGTGCCCAGGATACAAGAGCCACCCACTGAGTGGGAGAAACTATTCACCCAATACCCATCAGATAAGGGGCTAATCTCCAAAATATACAGGGCACTGACAGAACTTTACAAGAAAAAAAACATCTAATCCCATCAAAAAATGGGGAGAAGAAATGAACAGACACTTTGACAAAGAAGAAATACAAATGGCCAAAAGACACATGAAAAATTCTCCACATCACTAATCATCAGGGAGATGCAAATCAAAACAACTATGAGGTACCACCTCACACCACAGAGAATGGCACACATCACAAAGAATGAGAATAAACAGTGTTGGCGGGGATGTGGAGAGAAAGGAACTCTTATCCACTGCTGGTGAGAATGCCGTCTAGTTCAACCTTTATGGAAAGCGATATGGAGATTCCTCCAAAAAACTGGAAATCGATCTCCCATACGATCCAGCTATACCACTCCTAGGAATATACCCTAGGAACACAAAAATACAATACAAAAACCCCTTTCTTACACCTATATTCATTGCAGCACTATTTACCATAGCAAGACTCTGGAAACAACCAAGATGCCCTACAACAGACAAATGGCTAAAGAAACTGTGGTACATATACACAATGGATATTATGCAGCTGTCAGGAGAGATGAAGTCATAAAATTTTCCTATACATGGATGTACACGGAATCTATTATGCTGAGTGAAATAAGTCAGAGAGAGAGAGAGAAATGCAGAATGGTATCACTCATCTATGGGTTTTAAGAAAAATGAAAGACATTCTTGCAATAATAATTTTCAGACACAAAAGAGAAAAGAGCTGGAAGTTCCAGCTCACCTCAGGAAGCTCACCACAAAGAGTGATGAGTTTAGTTAGAGAAATAACTACATTTTGAACTGTCCTAATAATGAGAATGTATGAGGGAAATGGAGAGCCTGTTTAGAGTCAGGTGGGGAGGAGGGAGACTTGGGACATTGGTGATTCCAACATTGGAATGTTGCACTGGTGATGGGTGGTTCTTTACATGAGTGAAACCCAAACACAATCATGTACGTAATCAAGGTGTTTAAATAAAATTTAAAAAATGGAAATTGAGCTCCCATATGATCTAGCTATACCATTCCTAGGGATATACCCTAGAAACTCAAAAACGCAATACAAAAACCCCTTCCTCACACCTATATTCATTGCAGCACTATAATTTACAATAGCCACACTCTGGAAACAACCAAGATGCCCTTCAACAAATGAATGGCTAAAGAAACTGTGGTACATACACACAGAGGAATACTTTGCGGCCATCAGGAGAGATGAAGTCATGAAATCTTCCTATACATGGATGTACATGAAATCTATTATGCTAAGGGAAATAAGTCAGGGGGAGAGATAGACAGAATAGTCTCACTTATCTATCAGTTTTAAGAAAAATTTAAGGACATTATTGTAATAATGCCTAGAAACAATAGAGATGAGGGAGGGCTGGAAGGACCGGGTCACAATAAGAAGCTCACCACAAAGAGTGGTGAGTGCTGTTAGAGAAGTAACTGCACTGAGGACTATTATAACAATGTCAATATGTGAGGAAAGTAGAAAGCCTGTCTCGATTGCAGGCAGGGTGGAGAGGGAGATGGGGGCATTGGTGATGGGAATGGTGTACTGGTGAAGGGGGGTGTTTTTTTTATGAGTGAAACCCAACTACAATCATGTTTGTAAACAAGGTTTTAAATACAGATATTTAAATAAATAAACAAATAAATAAATTTTAAAAAGTCTTTTATGTTTGTTTTTGAGCCACACCCAATAGTGTTCAGGGTTTACTTCTAAATTATGTCTGATTTCTCAGGAATCATTCCTGGAAGTACTCAGGGAACCATATGAAATGCCAGGGGTTAGACTTGGGTTGGCCATGTCCTACCCAATATACTATTATCTTAGCTTGTTATGCAACATCTTATCATGTAGTATTGTTTTATGAGTGATTATTATCTCCCAAATCATTGTAGAAATTTTTAGACAGCAAATGCTGAGTCAAGATAATAGAGCTAAAGGGACCCAAGCTGCAGTATCCCTGGAGAATGCTCTTGTCTGATCTTTTCCTTTTATGTCTTAGGGAGCAGAAACTCCCAGAATAAGAGACAGAGTTCAGAGCCTGAGCTTTCTCCCTACTTATCCCATCTCTAAAATGTCCAATCTACATTGTACCTAAAACAGCATTCTTGGTTTTTTCCCAGATTACTGGTTCAGTCCTCCTCGACCTCACAGGTCATTCCAACACATCAGCAGTTAGTAATGCCATCCAGTGACTGGATGACATTCCCACCTCCATTGGACTTGGCCTTTCTTCCTTAGAGATAACAAACCTAGCATGAGACATGCTGTTCACTGGTAATGTTTCCCAGAGTTGAAGGGAGAACCATTCTGTTCCTTCTGCCTGAATGTTTCCCCAGGATGGTGAGAACTGAGTGGAAAACAGAGCAGCTTGCAGTTCTTTCATTTCATTCACAATTATTGAAATTTCATGTTTTAAGACAGGACCATAAGATTGTTTTTAATTTTCCTTGATTGGAAATTGAAATCTCTACAGTTGTATCAAAAAGTCTTTTAATTGTGGGCTGGAGAGATAGCATGGAGGTAGGGCAGTTCACCTTGTATGCAGAAGGACAGTGGTTCGAATCCCAGCAGCCTATATGGCCCCCCGAGCCTGCCAGGAGCGATTTCTGAGCATAGAGAAGGACCGTGGTTCGATCCCCCGGCGTCCCATATGGTCCCCCAAGCCAGGGGCAATTTCTGAGCGCTTAGTCAGGAGTAACCCCTGAGCATCAAATGGGTGTGGCCTGAAAAAACAAAAACAAAGTCGTTTGATTGTTCTTAAGCAATAGAAAAAAGCTATAGTTTTCTTGGCTGTGAATTAAGAAAATTACAGAGATTGCTAATATGCAAAGACTGGATCTATCTAAAAGTGTATATGAAATAAGTCATCAGTAAAAATCCCATAATTATTCAAGAAATGTAATCACTATGCATTTATTGTCTTTGTAAATGGAGAGCTTGAATTCCCTTCAAGGATTACTCCTCCAACCAGCTGGAGAACATAATCCATCCCAGTATAGCATCATGTTGACTACATGTTGACCATATCTGGGTACAGAAGTGAGAGATATAAGCGAAGAGAGTCATAGAGCCACATAAAACTGTAGGAACTTGGATGCTGGGGCGAGAGTACAGCAGATTGGGCAGTTGTCTTGCATGCCCCCCCCCCAGCCCGCCAGGAACTCAGGACAAGGAGTAACCCCTGAGCAATGCTAGGCATGAGGGGAAAAAAAGTAGAAACTATTTTCAGGTTTAGAGGGGAAGTATGTGCCCATCTCTAAGAAACTTTCCTGCCCCCAAATCTACTACCCCCAAATCAATTGCCATTTTCCCTCTCGGGATTCTATGCCCCATGATATGGAGCCTCATTTTTACTGTGAGCTTCCCCAACTCTAAATCCCCAGGGACCCAGTACAGCAATAAGAGAACATGGAGCCAAACAGATCAGGGTTTAGTCCAAGACTCATCGTGTGTGCATCAAGAGACAGATGACAAATTAGCTCCAACTTACTAAGCTGTGAGTCCTCAATGGAAGAATAGGAATCACTTTGATACCACCACACAGTAGACTGAACAAAACTGCATTTAAAAGCCCTCTATCCCTCCCCCTCCCCACCAATGCCTGGTTCATAGCAAGTCTTGGATAAATGTTAGCAATTATTAATAGGAGTTATTGGAAGTTCAACAAATAATTGTTATGGTTATTGCTGCTGCTGCTATTGCTGCCACTGAACAAAAAGCAAATTATGGAACACAACTGAAGGAGCAGACCTCTGCAGGAATCAATAGAGTTCACACTTAAAGAGGAGTCCTGCACTATCCCAAATGGGGACTTGGTGCAAATTAGAAAACGACTCCCACAAGACACTTTAAGGTTATCTGCCAAAAAGTTCTTCTCATAGCTCCCCAGATCTGCAAAGCCTGGATTTCCAGAGTAGCCCCAGGGGAGACAATGAATGGAACACAGTCACTGAAGGGGCCAATGGGGAGAGTGCACAGGTCAGGGCCTCTAGTGAGTGCTCCAACCCATTGGGCCCACAGCACAGCCACTGAACCAAGGCCAGGAGGAGAGTAATCAAGATAACTTCTCAGGGCCAGAGAAGCAAGACAAGAGAGGGAGTCAGAAAGATACTTACAGTGGGTAGGAAACTCTATTCACACACTGACAACCTGCGTTCCCAGATAAAGTCCCCTGAGCCTCACCAGGAGTGATCCTTGAGCACAGAGCCAGAAGTAAACCTAAGCACAATCTGTGTAGTCCAAAACCTAAAACTAAAATTAAAATTAAAAATTATTTTTAAAAAATTATTTGAATTAAATTTAAAAAACAGAATTTAGGGGCCGGCAAGGTGGCACTAGAGGTAAGGTCTGCCTTACAAGCACTAGCCAAGGAAGGACCACGGTTCAATCCCCCCGCATCCCATATGGTCCCCCCAAGTCAGGGGCAATTTCTGAGCCCTTAGCCAGGAGTAACCCCTGAGCATCAAACGGCTGTGGCCCAAAAAAATAGAATTTTAAAAAAAGGAAAAGAAAAGAAAGCTTCTCAACCTTGGTGAAAGAAGGCTTCAGTTCTCTGTAGATTTTTCATCATTCTATATGGCTTATATAATTTAAGGGGAAGAGGTGAGAAGAAAGGGAAACTTAGAAATCTGCCATATATATTCTGAATGTTCTTGCCAAATTTTTTCTTTTTTTTGGGGGGGGGGCCACACCCGGCGTTGCTCAGGGGTTACTCCTGGCTGTCTGCTCAGAAATAGCTCCTGGCAGGCACGGGGGACCATATGGGACACCGGGATTGAACCAACCACCTTTGGTCCTGGATTGGCTGCTTGCAAGGCAAACACCGCTGTGCTATCTCTCCGGGCCCGCCAAATTTTTTCTTAATGTCTCTTCTTAGGAAAATAGAAACATAATTTTCACTTCAGCCAAAAAAAAAAAAAGAGAGAGAAAAAGAAAGGGGGGGCGGAGAGATAGCATGGAGGTAATTCATTTTCCTTTCATGCAGAATGTCATCGGTTCGAATCCCGGCGTCCCACATGGTCCCCCGTGCCTGCCAGGAGCAATATCTGAGCGTGGAGCCAGGAATAACCCCTGAGCACTGCTGGGTGTGACCCAAAAAAAAAAAACCCACCAAAAAAAAAAAAAGAAAGAAAGAAGGGAAGGAAAGGAAAGGAAAGGAAAGGAAAGGAAAGGAAAGGAAAGGAAAGGAAAGGAAAGGAAAGGAAAGGAAAGGAAAGGAAAGGAAAGGAAAGGAAAGGAAAGGAAAGGAAAGGAAAGGAAAGGAAAGGAAAGGAAAGGAAAGGAAAGGAAAGGAAAGGAAAGGAAAGGAAAGGAAAGGAAAGGAAAGGAAAGGAAAGGAAAGGAAAGGAAAGGAAAGGAAAGGAAAGGAAAGGAAAGGAAAGCAAAGGAAAGGAAAGCAAAGGAAAGGAAAGCAAAGGAAAGGAAAGCAAAGGAAAGGAAAGCAAAGGAAAGGTGGGCCGGATAGATAGCACAGTGGTAGGGCGTTTGCCTTGCAAGCCGCTGACCCAGAACCAACGGTGGTTCCAAATTCCAGCATCCTATATGGTCCCCTGTGCCTGCCAGGAGTGATTACTGAGCAGAAAGCCAGGATTAACCTCTGAGTGCCACCAGTTGTGACCAATAAATAAATAAAAAAATTTTAAAGAGTGAAACCAAAGAAAACAAAAATCTCAGCACAATGCTCCACATAGACAGAGATTTTAGATTCATTTGAGAAGTACATTTTCAACAAACTGTGGTTTCATTTACTCGATAAGTCAGATAAATGTAGATTAGAAACCACACTCTCGAATGGTGCATGACCCTCCAATGAGGACCAAGAAACACTTGTAGAAGTTAGGTCAGAGAAGGGATACTGATGGTAGTTGAAAATGGACAAGACCTAGGTGCTAAATAGTAGTAAAGTGATATACATAATACTCTTTCAGTATCAATATTGCCTAAAAGAAAAAAAATAGAGAGGTGAAAAGAGAAAAGTGTCTGCCATAGAGGTAGACTAGAGGTAGAGGTAACATAGAGGTGGAAGGTAAGGATGGTAGGGAAATTGGGGACATTAATGGTAGGAAATGTACACTAATGAAGGGATAGGTGTTAGAACATTGTATGACTGAAACTCGACCACCAATGGCTTCTTAGCTCTGTATTGCACAGTAGTTAAGAAGAAAGAAAAGGAAAAGAAAGAAAAGGAAGGAAGGAAGGAAGGAAGGAAGGAAGGAAGGAAGGAAGGAAGGAAGGAAGGAAGGAAGGAAGGAAGGAAGGAAGGGAGGGAGGGAGGGAGGGAGGAAGGAGGGAGGGAGGGAGGGAGGGAGGGAGGGAGGGAGGGAGGGAAAGGGAGGGAGGGAGGGAGGGAGGAAGGAAGGAAGGAAGGAAGGAAGGAAGGAAGGAAGGGAGGGAGGAAGGAAGGAAGGAAGGAAGGAAGGGAGGGAGGGAAGAAGGAAGGGAGAAAGGAAGGAAGGAAGGGAGGGAGGGAGGGAGGGAGGGAGGGAGGGAGGGAGGGGGAGGAAGGTAGGAGGGAGGGAGGGAAAGAGGAAGGAAGGAAGGGAGGGAGGAAGGAAGGGAGGGAGGAAGGAAGGAAGGAAAGAGAGAGGAAGGAATAAAGGAAGAAAGGAAGGGAGGGAGGAAAGAAGGAAAGAGAGGAAGGAATAAAGGAAGGAAGGAAGGATGGAGGAAGGGAGGAAGGAAAGAGAGAGGAAGGAGGGGCCGGAGAGATGGCATGGAGGTAAGGCGTTTGCCTTTCATGCAGAAGGTCATTGGTTCAAATCTTGGCATCCCATATGGTCCCCCGTGCTTACTAGGAGCGATTTCTGAGCATGGAGCTAGGAGTAACTCCTGAGCACTGCCAGGTGCGACCCCAAAAAAAAGAGAGAGGAAAGAATAAAGGAAGGAAGGAAGGAAGGAAGGAAGGAAGGAAGGAAGGAAGGAAGGAAGGAAGGAAGGAAGGAAGGAAGGAAGGAAGGAAGGGAGGGAAGGGAGGAAGGGAGGAAGGAAGGGAGGGAGGGAGGGAGGGAGGGAGGGAGGGAGGGAGGGAGGAAGGGAGGGAGGCAGGGAGGGAGGGAGGGAGGAAAGAGAGAGGAAGGAATAAAGGAAGGAAGGGAGGGAGGGAGGAAAGGGGGGAGGGAGAAAGGAAAGAGAGGAAGGAATAAAGGAAGGAAGGAAAGGAGGGAGGGAGGGAGGAAAAAGAGAGGAAGGAATAAAGGAAGGAAGGAGGAAGGGAGGAAGGAAAAAAACAGGTGAAAACAAATTTAAATAAAAAAACATGCAGAGGAGCAGGAAAAGCTGTCACATATGGTAAAGTCCAATGTGTGAGCAGAGATGGCAAACAGCTTTTACTCTTCATTCTCGACATCCACAGGACAGTCTTTTGTTATTTTTTTGGGGGGTCACACCCAGCAGTGCTCAGAGGTTACTCCTGGCTCTGCACTTAGAAATCACCCCTGGCATGAATGGGGGATCATATGGCATGCTGGGATTTGAACCACCGTTAGTCCTGAATCTGCTGCATGCAAGGCAAATGCCCTACCGCTGTGCTATCTCTCCGCCCCCTGTCCTCTTCTTTTTATTGACAAGTGTAAAAAATAAAACCTTCCTCTGCACAAGGGAAGGAGAATGTATGGGAATAGATGGTCTGCAAATTTTCCAAACTGACCTAGCAATAACTACCCACTTCTTTTTGTTTGTTTGGTTTGGTTTGGTTTGGTGTCACATACAGCGACTCTGAGGGGCTACTCCTGGCTCTAGGCTGGGGTAGGGTCCAGATGGAATGCCGGGATTCGAACCACTGTCCTTCTGCATGCAAGGCAAATGCCCTACTTCCATGCTATCTCTCCGGCCTGCACTACCCACTTCTTATCTCCCTCAGGGAATGTGGCTTTCATGAACATCACTGTTGCCAAAAGCAAAAGAGAAACCTACATTTTAAGTGGTCTTTATTTGGAGAGAAGAGAGGCTGAGGACAGAATGAGAATAGGATATGTCACAGTGCTTATAGGCTATTCCTGGATCTGCCCTCAGAAGTGACCCTGAGCAGTTGAGGGGACCATATGTAATATAGTGACTGTGCATATGACTGTGTGCAAAACAACATCTTAACCCCTGACCATCTTTCCCAGTCTTTTATAAATGGCTTTAAAGACATTCCTGGCCAACAATTTCTCTATCACGAACCAAAGGCAACCTGTAATTTCACTAATAAAGGTTCTTTTTCTTGGATTAAATCAAAAGAGTAGAGGCTTTGTCCCTAGTTCTTCACTTATGTATGCCCTGTGACAAGTTGCAAATTAATTTGGCAAATTCAATACATTGAAATGTAAGCACACAGACCTCAGTAGTAGGATGGAGACCACTAGGATACAATGTCCAAAATTGAAATAAGTTCAGTAAAATTGTATTATGGGATTTTGGGGGGGGGGGGGTTGGGAGGATCACACCTGCTGATACTCAGGATTTTCTTTTGGCTCTGTGCTCAGAGATCACTCCTGATGGGGCTTGGGAGAACTTAAGCAGAGTCAGAAATCAAAAGTGGGCCAGCTGTGTGCAAGGCAAGCACCATAACCCCTATACTGACCTCTCTGGCTCAAAAATTGTATTTGAAAAACACTCCGCACAACCTCTGATCTGCAGTAAACACTCGATTTACAAGGTAAATGGAATACAAATGCTGACTCTTGATGAGGTGTTCCATAAGATGTTACAGAGAATGATTCTGCAAGCTCGGCCACTTGGCCCTGGGCGCAGGGTGCAGACACACTTTGGAAACCCTTGAGACTGAGAGGCAGGGAGCAGCACTGTGAAGTCAAGGCCCAGAGTAAATCAACAAAGAGAAAATTAAGAGGATCAATAAAAGAACTTAATGAAACATAAACAGGTTCAGGGAGGACTTAAATAAATTCATGGTCAATCCATAGCAGGTTGTTAAGGAACATCCCTGACTCTTGAGGTTGATGTTGTGGAAAACAACCTGCCCTCCTCACAGATGCCTCAAGCATGGTCGAAAGCTGGAATCCTAGCTGATGGGAAGTGCAGGGAGACAGGAATTATTCTGCTCATTAATAAGTATGGGTCTAGAATAAGGAGTGAGCCCCACACAGACAGCAGCACTCATTATTTGAGGGAAGGGGGTGAACTGAAGACACTGACAAGGGGGTTAGAGATAGATCCCCGTCCTAGCTCATTTGTGATTGCCATCTGGCTGCAAAGAGCAGATGGGACAGATCTGGAACAGTGGTCCCAGGGGACTGCCCACACACACCTTCCCAGCTCAGGTGCCTTGCCTTTAGGAATACAGGAACTAAAAGTTCTCTCTTTCCTCCCTCCCTCCCTCCCTCCTTTCCTCCTTCCCTCCCTCTCTCTCTCTCTTTCTCTCTCTCTTTTTCTTTCTCTCTCTCCCTCTCCCTCTCTCTCTCACACACACAGACACACAGACACACACACAGACACACACACACACACACACACACACACCCCACATGAGATTTCTAGTGCTAAACACAGGTTAAAGTCTGGAAAGTGTTGTCTCTTAAGAACATTCCAGGAGAGAAGGGCCAAAACCTTCCATTCTCAACTTTCTCAAATTGCCAAACACTTCCCCTACCTTATTCCCAATATCTTCAGGGTTCTTTGAGCTTGGTTTCTTAAAGGGAAAATTTACATGGAGTGGAGGCAGGCAGCCTGCCCCACTCCAGCCCCGTACTCATGGAAGTCCCAGTAGCCACACCCACTCCCACTAGTAGTCATCACTATTAACAACTCAACATCACAGTTTTATGACTAATCTCAGATGTAAGTCAAGCTACTGAAACTCAAAGGAACACAGACCTTTGGGCTGAAAATTCTAGGGTTCCCTTAGAGGGGGATGAGCCAAAGCCTCACTCTCTTAGAGTCCTGGCAGTCACATGTACACCAACAGCTGTTGCCATGCAAATGGCCCACTTCACCGCTTTATAACTCACTTCTGCGACTGCCAAACCAGATGAAACTCCCAGGTATAAGGATTCTAGAGCTTCTGGAGCGTGTGACCATACAACACCTCTAAATTGCACAATGACAGCATACCAGAAGCACAGCAAAATAGACAGGAAGTAATATAGAAGCCAACTAAACTCAATAAACAAAAAATAATAACTCATAAGGTTCAACTAGTAACAAACTACTCAATAATTTTTTTGAGAAATTTTTATTTTTACCACAGTGGATTAAAAATCTTTCACAGTAATATTTTAGGTACATAGTGACATTGAATCAGGGGTATTCCCACCACCAATGTTGTCCTCCCTCCACCCCTGTCTCCAGTATGCATCCCATATCCCCCTCCTTTGGCCCCTGACCTGCTAGTATAAGTGGTCCCCTTTGTGTCTAGCTTGTTGTAGAATGGGTGTCAATTCTGTTGTCGTTTGCTTTGGATTTGGTGTTTAAGTCTGATCATTTTTTATTTCTACTTGATGTTCATTCGACTGTTTGGTCTTGGTACCCTCCCTTATTTCTCATCTAATTTGCGAGGTAGAACAAGGTGGCTCAAGTTATGTGGTTCTGTTAGAAGGAAAGAAAGAACAAAAAGTGGGGGGTGGGGAGTCAAACAAGCAAAAGTGAGAGGAATCCTTCTAGAGGCTATAAATATCAATTTAAGAGAAAAAAGGGGAAAGGAAAAAAAACATAACAAGAGGGCCCGGAGAGATAGCACAGCGGTGTTTGCCTTGCAAGCAGCCAATCCAGGACCAAAGGTGGTTGGTTCAAATCCCGGTGTCCCATATGGTCCCCCGTGCCTGCCAGGAGCTATTTCTGAGCAGACAGCCAGGAGTAACCCCTGAGCATCGCTGGGTGTGGCCCAAAAACCAAAAAAAAAAAAAAAAAAAAAAAACACATAACAAGAATAAAAAAAAAGGAAAAAAAAAACTGAAAAGCACCACAGCAATAAAGAAACTGCTCAATACTTTAATAACACCATTGTGAAATATAACAATTTTCACACATTTTCTTTCACTGAACATTTTTTATAATCCTACTTACCATTTCATTGTAGCAAGCAATATAAAATAAATTATTTTCTGTCTACCAAGGGACAGGTTTGGAGAATGGGCGGGAAACTGGGAACAATGGTGGAGAGGTCACACTGGTGAAAGGATTGATGTTAGAGCATTGAATGTTCAAAATAACTATATTATGAAGAATTTTGTAAACTACAGTGTTTAAATAAAGTTAGCACATTAATTAGAGCACTTGACTTGCATACAGTCATTCCAGATTATCCCCATTACACCAGCACATCCTTCCAATTGTAGATGATAGAAAGCTCCATTCCTCTGTCCTTAGCTGCCTAACCAAAGCTTGGCATGGGGCTTTGTCAAGGAAGAAGAATGGAAATTCGGGTTTAGTCTTTGCTGACATTAGGATAGCACATTCATGGAGAAAGTAATCACAATGGAGCCTCTGGATCCAAGATGTTCCAAGTCCCTCATCCATTGGTGGGTGGGATCTGGTGGGTTGGTGGGTGTGGTCTGGGAGGGAGCAAGGCTGGATTCAGGAAGCACAAGTTGGCTGCCTTCTTCATGGGCATAGCTGGGGAAATCTCCCTTATCTGGCCTCTTCTCTCCAATCATCGGCTCTGTTCACATTATATATTCACACCTCCCACTTGGCTACCAGAGCCCTCTTTGAGGCCCTCCAGCTCCCAAACTCCTGTGACTTCTCTCTCCTTTCTGAGTTCACGTTCTAGCTGAGAAGGAATTCCATCATCCACCCAGCTTGCTGTGCCCACCTCCAGTTCTGTTCATTTCCTCCCGAACCAACAAGATGGTGAAAAAAGAGGGTTCTCGGACAAAGATGAGGTCCCTCAAGTGGCGCCAGCCAGGAGGTGGCAGCTGACGAGCTGATGTTTCCAACACATTCCAAGAATAGTTCTTTTTTTTTTCTTTTTATAATATATAATTTGTATTTTGACCAAAGTGGAGTACAAATCTTTCA
This sequence comes from Suncus etruscus, assembly GCF_024139225.1. Lineage (NCBI taxonomy): Eukaryota > Metazoa > Chordata > Mammalia > Eulipotyphla > Soricidae > Suncus > Suncus etruscus. The sequence continues at coordinate 65,776,268 of NC_064852.1, read as the reverse complement.
CAGAAATATTTTAGGTACATAATGACATTGAATCCGGGAGAAAATAGTTCTTGATTTTAATGAGATGGGAACTTTGTAGCTCCTAAAACCAGATCTGCAGCCTACCAGGTGCTCTCTTCACATCACAGCCACTCCTTCCAGTGGAATAACCTCAGTCCTAGGCCCTGTCCTACCAGAGAGTCCTAGCGGTCCCATCTTCCCACTTGCACTGTGAGGCAGCTCTGAGGCATTTGCAAGCCAATTTGCTGCAAAGTTGAGGGTCTGGGTAACTGTGTCCTCTTTATGTTCTATTCTTTTCTAAAAACGTCTTTGCCCTTCCTGAGAAAAAGCACATGCAACTGCCAAACACTGAGATTTTTTGTTTGTTTGTTTTTGGGCCACACCCGGCAGTGCTCAGGGGTCACTCCTGGCTGTCTGCTCAGAAATAGCTCCTGGCAGGCACGGGGGACCATATGGGACACCGGGATTCAAACCAACCACCTTAGGTCCTGGATCGGCTGCTTGCAAGGCAAATGCCTCTATGCTATCTCTCCGGGCCCCAAACACTGAGAATTTTGAGTGGTGCCCATCTCTGAGCTACTAACAGTCAAGTTCCCACACACAATTGCAGAGAAAGCCAAACGTAGACTAATCGTTTCTCTTTTCTATTTCCAGTGTTTCCTCCAAAACTCCTCTCAGGTTCTGTAATGTCTCCCAAATGTTTCCAAGAGTGGTCAAGTAGCCAAAGGAGATGGGGAAATGACAGAGAGAGTGGTAAAGGAATGTTATCTTAGTGAAGAATGGAGTTCAGTTTTTCTGATTTCCTTTACCAAAATTCATAGCACATTTATTTCTGGGCCTTGAACCTCAGGGATTAGTCATAAGTAACAGAAGGCCACATACTTCATCCTGAGAGCAATATTTCCTTGAGCTTCTGTGGCTTGAATACTGGCTTCTTTTTTTTTTTTTTTTTTTTTTTTTTTTTTGGTTTTTGGTTTTTGGGCCACACCCAGTGATGCTCAGGGGTTACTCCTGGCTGTCTGCTCAGAAATAGCTCCTGGCAGGCACGGGGGACCATATGGGACACCAGGATTTGAACCAAACACCTTTGGTCCTGGATCGGCTGCTTGCCGCTGTGCTATCTCTCCAGGTCAGAATACTGGCTTCTTAACAGAGCCAGTGACCATGTGGAACCCTCTCGCAATTTCCACAACCTCCATGAGCCTTAGTGCCCTCCTCTGTAAAATGAGGTAAGTAGAGTTGATGCAGGATCTAACTAAAGAACATTAATAAACAAAACTTGGCCAAAAAAAAAAAAAGGACAACCTTCATTAAGTGGCCAATAAGCGCTGGCCATTTTCCACTTTATGGGAGACAAAAAGCTCCATCTTTCCCTGTCTTTTGACAAGTCTGCCTGATGCCTGTACCACCCAGTGCTCTGCCAAAGGGCCAGCCAGCTGGAGAAGCAGTGTGAAGCTGGACACTTTTCTCATCTTTTTCGTTAATATTCCAGACATTTATGAAAGGTAAGAAAAAGATTGCTTTATAGGACAGTGCTGCCCTTCTTTGCCTCGAGGAAATGTCTAGTCTTTGAAAGCAAGGCTTTCTGCCTTTCTCCAATTCATTTCCTTAGTGCTTTGCCCAGTTCTGGAACATAAGCTCACCAAATGGCTCAAAATTTCCATTTTTTTTTATTACTTTGCCTCTTCCTTCTCTGTATTTCATATTCCTCTCTTCTTCCCAAATCTAGCTAAAGCAAAGACTTGAGTCTTATTAACATTTCTGGCAATTCACCTTCTCTACAGAACACCTGGCTGTCACAATATTATAACCCAAGTGTCACTCAAACCTTCTCTCTGTATCAGGTCTCACTCATACAGTGCTGAGTGGAATCAAAATCAACTGGACTCAAGACACAGTCAGTGGAAGCAGAGATGCACTGAGGGTGTGGGGGTGAAGAGGACCAACCATAATGAGGTAGAAGCTTCACTCCAGGCACAAACCTTTAGCTGGACCCAAATCTTTCCATTCATATACCTTTCCTAAGAGAAACTAAATATTTTCTATGAGCAGCATTTTCATACATTTCTGAGTGTGTGTGTGCCAGAGATTAACTCAGGCATCACATTCTTACATGCCTGCCTTGTAGATGCGTACTACCTCTGGCTCCCCATCTGTATCCACAGTTACTTCTATATGTATCCAGAAGTCAATTGGGGGGGGGGGTGTTGGGTCACACCCTGCATCGCTGAGGGGTTACTCCTGGCTCTACGCTCAGAAATCACTCCTGGCAGGCTCAGGGACCATATGAGATGCCAGGATTCAAACCACCGTCCTTCTGCATGCAAGGCAAATGCCCAATCTCCATGCTATCTCTCCAGCCCCCCAGTAGTCAATTTTTATTCCACCACCTTGGTCATTCTGTCTGGGCAATTCTTGGGTCACCCAGATACTACTTCTGCACCTGCCACTAAGAAAAGAAGCAGTAAGGGCCGAAAAAATAGCACAGCAGTAAGGCATTTGCCATGCATGTCACCAACCCAGGAGGAACCCGATTTGACTCCTGACATCTATATGGTCCCCCCAGCCTGCCAGGTGAGGATTGAAATGGGATGGGGTCTGCTGTGTGCAAGACAAGTGCTTTATCTGCTGTGCTATCTCATGAGGCCCTCAAAAGTCCTTTTTGAATAAATCAAATAGCCTGAGTGCCAGACTTTGAGAATTGTATGTGCCTGATTTTCTCATAAATTGTTGATTTTAGCTGTCTGGAGAGGCTATTTACTTCTACTGAAAAGAGAAAAAAGAAGCAGTTTTACTCATAGCCATATATGATGGCCCTTCCAGTTCCTGCAAGCCATTGATGAGAGAGAAGGAATTGAAGCAAGAGGGGAAGCACAGCAGATAAAGCACTTGTCTTGCATGCAACAGACCCCATTTCACTGATGAAGGTTCCTGAAGAAAATGGGAGCAAAACCTTAGGCCTAAGAAAAAGGGAACGACTGAAGATGAAGGCTGTGCTCCTGAGCTGAACTACAGAAGCTGTGCAAAGGCCTTTAACAAAAGCTCCTCCAGAGCTGGAAACTTCACTAAGGGAACCCTAAATAACAGTATGCCCCTGCTTCCTAACCCTGTGCCCAGGTGCCCAGTGAGAAACTGAGACTGAGCTGGGGGCAGGAAGAGGAGCTGCTCTCTAATGGCAACACATTGGAGCAAGCCAGCCCTGCTGTAATAACACAATCTTTTCTTCCTTTTGCTCCGTGTTCCCTGATTTGTTGACTTACTTTCACTCTGTTTCCTTCCCCTTCTGTGGCTTCCTCATTGACATCATGTTCTACCAAGGATTATGTGCTTCAGGTGCTTAGGAAAGGCCAGGAAGTTACTGTAGGATGTGGGTTTTCAGACTCAGGGGCTGCAAGCCAGGTAGAAACATTTGTGTCTGGTGCCATCTTTCGGCCATTCTTGAGAAGTGCAATTAGTAGAATTGAGTAAAAACAGACTCAGTTTTCAATGCTGAAACCTTTTTCTTTACTTCTATCTTAGGGAAAATTCCATTGCAACTTGCAAAAAAGTCTGAGCTGTAGGTTATTTATAAGTAAAACCAGTTTTAATAATTTATTAATTTAAAATCACAATTACTGGGACCGGAGCGGTGGCGCAGAGGTAAGGTGTTTGCATTGCACACAGCTGACCTAGGACGGGTGGTGGTTCCATCCCCTGGTGTCCTACATGGTCCCCCAAGCCAGGAGTAACCCCTGAGTGTCACAGGGTGTGCCCCTCCCAAAAAAACCATACACCTACTAAACTAAAATCCCAGGACCAAGATTTGGTCAATTCTAGAAAACTCTGAAGGATTCGTGATAGGGAAGATTCAGCCGCAGCTTGAATTTGACTTTAGCTTACACAAGCAAATATCAGTTTTGTAGGTGAGAGTAGCTCTGTTTTTCAATCCTAAGAAGAACTCAAAGGGGTGTGATTGGTATGGGGACCCTGGAATAGTTCAGTGCCTAATATGCCTGTTTTGCAATGGCTAGTGCTGACCACATATACCAAACACTGCCTTGAAAGGAAGCGCTGTTGCTCATTCAACTTTGCTGTCTATAATTCCCAGCACCATAAGCCATTTTCTGTCACACAACAGCTCTTTGTGTGTGAGCACAACAACTAAAGGGCTTGAGCCCCAACGAGCTCCAAAACTAAAGCAATGTGGAAGTACTGTGACCAGGAATATGAGCTACTAAAGCACCATATATGCTCCTCTCTGATCATCACAGTATCAATAGAGGAAAGAAGAACTTGAGAAATCTCAATGAGTCTTTCTGGACCCATCGCCCTCTGAAACCACTCACTCTTTTGACCCTTTGTACTCAAATTGACCTCCACCATCCAATACTTCTGTATGGAACTTTCAGAGTGAGGGCCACCTCTCAAAATTGGGCATTCTTTTGGTTCTAATACCACTGGGTGCTGTGCTGTCTCTCAAACTCCTCTTGCAAAAACCCCAACCTCTGGACCAGAGAAATAGTACAGGGGTTAAGTGCCTTTGTCATGCATGAAAACAACTTGGGTTTGATCTTCAGCACCACATGTGGTCAACTGAGCTTCATCCAGGAAAAAGCACCCTGAGCGGGCCGGGTGGTGGCGCTAAAGGTAAGGTGCCTGCCTTACCTGCGCTAGCCTAGGACGGACCGCGGTTCGATCCCCCGGTGTCCCATATGGTCCCCCAAGCCAGGAGCGACTTCTGAGCGCATAGCCAGGAGTAACCCCTGAGCGTCACCGGGTGTGGCCCAAAAACCAAAAAAAAAAAAGCACCCTGAGCACAGAGCCAGGAAAAAGCCCTGAGTGCCACCAGATGTAGCCAAAACCAACAGAATGGGGGAGGGCAGAAAACAGAACCATGAATTCAGAGGGCCAGACACAACAATACCATAACTAGAAACTCACACAAGTGAAATAGCACTTATAAAAGATTATTCTAATACTGCTGTTTTCAATATTTGGGAACACATAGTGAAATGTAAGGCACATTCAGTAGTGCTTGAAGGACCTGCAGTTCTGGGGATCAAACCTAGGGTTCCCATATGCAAAGCATGCCATCAAGTCCTTCGAGATATCTCCTGGACAGCATATTGCTGATTTTTAACTGAAAAACATTGGGCGATAGGGGACAGAGTGATAGCCTAGCGAGTAGGACACTTGTTTTGCATTTGTCTGACCTGGACTTGATCGCTGGCACCACATATGGTCTGTCAAGCCCACCAGAAATGATTCCTGAGTACAGAGCCAGCAATAACCCCTGAGCACCACCAGATGTGGCCCCAAAACAAACAAACAAAATATATATATGGATAAATGCCCCTTAACAAGTGAGTAAAATAAATTTAAGTTTGATAATATAATTATAAATGATATATTACAGTATATAGAATTAATATATGTTAATATAGTCAATTATTATAAAATAAAATTATACCAAAATTGTTTTATGGGGTGGAGTACATCTAGTATAGTAGCATGCAAAAAGATATAGAGATTATATAATAACATAATATTTGAATATTTTATGGGACGCATAATTAACATTGGAGCCTCCGGGGAAAGGAACTAAGTGCAGCAGGCAGAATATTAGGGTGACATATCTTTTTGGTCTTAACCAATTTATTTTAAATAGATTTATATTCTTTCAAAAAGTATATATGGTGGCCAGAAAGATAATACAACAGGTAGGGTGCTTGTCTGCATATGGCAGACCCAGGTTCAATCCCTGGAACCCCATATGATTCCTGAGCATAGAGCCAGAAGTAAACCTTGAGAATGACCCCAAAACCAAATGTGTGTATATATATATACACGCACACACACATACATATATAAAGGCTACATATATATATGTGTGTGTATATATATATACATAATAAAGTCTATATATATAGCCTTTGAAGAGGCTGGAGACTAGTCAGGGGCTGGAAGAAATGCACCCTAGAGTAGGTCATTTTTTCAATAGATGAACACATTTCATGCATTTCTTTGGATTTTCAGCTGTTTTTTATTCCAAGACTTTTAGCAAAATACCGTTTGAACACTGAAAACTTGTATCAGTCACAGTGCAGAATTTATTCAGTGACATCAAAAAATGCTGCCATGTGGCTTTCCTGCCTTCAAGGAGTTCCCAGACTCCTGAATCAAGAAACATATTTAAACTACCTTGCAATTAGGCATCTGTGTTCTCTATCACTAGGCATTTAGCTCTCACAAACTGAATGGCTTTTCAAAATCATTTGTCAGCATCCTTTATATACCACACCTTACCTAGACTCATCTGGAGAATTCTTATTTGGGATCTGTACATATGGCGACAGTTGGCAGGTGGTTAGAGGTGGTGTCATCTGAAGGCTCAATGGGGCTGGACATCGGAGATGGGTTCTTGGGCCAGAAATGTGACTCCATGGTTGGTTAAGTATTTGTCTTGTATGTGTAAGGCCCTGAGTTTGATTCCCAGCACTGTAGAGAAAACAATGACTTCTTTACTCGTAAGTGTGCCTGCACAGGCCAATGCTGCTCTCCTTCAGCCCCTGCATCTGAAAGTGTGGCTTCCCCCATTCACAGCAAATCATAAATCTTCTGAAAAAAAGTTCGGAAATCCTGCAGCATCTTTTGCTGTTGTGGGACATAGTATGAGAGACAGTAGACCAGATTCTGGGAAGAAATAATGCAAGGACACATGTCCAGGGAGACAGCAATGGTGATTGGGGTCAGGGAGAATGTCTTTAGATAAAAGTCAGCACCAGCTGAAACTGACAAGTCCAGATGGCAGGAGAGGCTCAGAACTCAACCCTGAATGACTACCTCTCCCAAAATGTATTCTGAACTGGAATGTTTTCATATTCGGCTAAAAAAAATTTCCAGGACCAGAACAATAGTATTGGAGTGAGAATGTCTGTCATCCACATGGCCAACCTTAATTCAATCTCTGGCATCCCATACGGTCCCCACAAGTCTCCCCAGGAGTAGTACATAAGCTGATAATAAACCCGCAGCACTGGGTAAGACCCAAAAACAAAATAACAATAACAAAAGACTTTTGTGGGGAGAGAGGAGTTAAAACTCATGACTTCAAAGCACCAGCCTAGAAAAATTGGGTAAGCAATCATATTGTAATCCTTGGTTCACACTTACTATATTAGAAAGACAGCACCCCAATTTTTTGGTAGTTGATACCAAATTTTTCTTCTCTTTTCCTTAACCTTTTTATCTTCAACAGAATCACATAACTTGAATCATTCAGCCTCATAAATTGAGGAGGGAAATGATGATACCAGGACCAGTCACATGAACATGTAGTGATAATAAAAAATGATCAGACTAGAACACCAAACCCAAAGTCAATGACAACAGAATAGATACCCAATCTACAACAAGCTGTAAAGTGGAGACCAGTTACACTAATGTTCCGGGGGGTAAAGGAGGGAGATATGGGAGACATGCTGAGAACAGGAGTGGAGGGAGGACAACATTGGTGATGGGAATGCCCTTCATTCATTGTCACTATGTACCGTAAATAATTCCGTGTAATGCACTTCAGTCACAATAAAAATTAAAAAATAAATCAATGAAATATTAATTTGATTCTTAAAAAAAAAAAAAAAAAAGAAAGACAGCACCCAAAAAAATAAAATAAAATAAACTTTTATCCAGGGCCGGGCGGTGGCGCTAGAAGTAAGGTGCCTGCCTTGCCTGCGCTAGCCTTGGACGGACCACGGTTTGATCCCCCAGCGTCCCATATGGTTCCCCAAGTCAGGAGCGACTTCTGAGCATCATCGGGTATGGCCCAAAAAAAACAAAAAAAAAAACTTTATCCAGCTAAAACTGGGAGCTTCTGGAAGGTTAAGGTGAAAATCAAAGAAATTCCCACTGGCATGTGGGGATATGCCATGTGAGAGGTATCAAAAGTATGTCCTCTTCACTCTATAAAGTACATAAATACACACATCCTCTAGAAAAAGAGTAGCTTTCCCAGACCAGAGAGAAATTGCCCAACAGGCTGGAGTACATGCTGCCTATGCTGGAGGCTTGGGTCCAATCCCAGCACCACATAAGCCCCTACACATCACTGAGAATAACTCCCAAGAGCAGAGTCAGGAAAAGCTCCCAAGCACCAGATGTGAAACAAAAACAACCACAACAAAAAAGGAACCGTCTTTCTCAACCTCTTTCTCAACTTGTTCTCCTAAAATCAAACTCTACCATCCCAACAGGATTTGTGCTTTGTCCAAAAATGGACCCTTATATCAGCAAGGGAGTGATAGATCATCCTTAGCTTTTATTCACACACACACACAGACACACACACACACATATATATGTATATATATATTAAAAAATAAAATAACTTCTAAACTGATTTTTTTATCTTTCTATAAAGGGGGCACAACCAGCAGTCCTTAAGGGTTATTCCTGGCTCTACAGACTCAGGGTACCATATAGAATGCCAAGGATCAAAACTTGGTCAGCTGGTCAATATGTAAGATATATACCCTACCCACTGTACTATTGTTCCAATTCCAGAATTTTTTTTAAAACTTTTAGTAAAATACTTATAAACATGAAGAAAAAGATTAGATGAAAATATTGTCAGGTAGTGAAACATAAATTCACAGTCTGGCTCTGCCAGTTTATAACTTGCAAGGAACACTGAACATACCTGTTTCCCCCTCTCTAAATAAAGATCACTACTACTCACAAAAATGCTGCATGACTTAAATAAGATATCTGCAGGGAATGAATTATTGAGCACCCTGTTCTCTGAGCTGTGAGACCCGGGCGGTAAGGACTGCAGACAACAAACAGTCTCTAGGTGGTTTTGAGGCTTGTGACTTGTACATGTGCTTCATAAAAACCTTAAAGACAAAAAAAAAAAAAAAAAAACACTATATCTGCAAGGACTTAGAATAGTGACTCTGAATAGCAAGTAAATATTAAACTGATTATTAGACATTGTTATGAATGAGATAGTTAATAGTTTTGCCATTAATACAGTCATAATTGTTGCTATTCCTTTTCTTTGGTGGACCTCCTAGATCATGTAGATTTTAATGGTGTCTACTTTACTTTTTGAATTAACAGAAATTTTATTTTCCCTAAATAGATTTGTTTTGTTTTTGTTTGTTTGTTTGTTTGTTTTGGTTTGGGGGCCACACCTGGCTTCGGTCAGGGATTACTCCTGGCTCTGCTCTCAGGAATCACTCCTGACAGGCTGGGGGGGACCATATGAGATGCCAGAGATTGAGCCTGGGTCAGCCATGTGCAAGGCAAGCATACTAACTGCTGTGCTATTGCTTTGGGCCCCTGTTTGGTTTGGTTTGGTTTGGTTTGAATTTGGGTTTTTGTTTTGTTTTGTTTTGTTTTGTTTTGGATTGCTTGATTTTTAGACCACACCTGGCTGTGCTCAGGGCTTACACCTGGCTCTATGCTCAAGAATCACTCCTGGTAGAACTCGAGAAACCATATTCCATGCTAGGGATCAGATTGGGGTCTGCTGTATATAAGGTAAATGCTTTATCTGTCATAGTATCTCTCTGGCCTCCAGATTCAAGATTTAAAAGAATAAAAACAACAAACAGTTGAGAACCACATGTTGACATTAATCCCAAGAGGTATTGAACATTTTTATTATATATTAAGATTCCAGAAAAAGTATGAATGCAACTTAAGTATGTGAGTAGTATGTGAGATTCTGACCCAAAAATTGGTAGTCTTTCTTTCTGATTGCATGTGAACTAAAGGCATTTTAAAAAGTCCATTTCCAAGAAGACTCTTGCCCTAACATCCATCATCCAGGAAAAAAAAAAAAAAAAGATTGAAGGAGAAAGTGAAGGAAGGCAGAGGAGTAGTGGAGGGAGTGAGAACTCAAATAGTGGCACCAAACAGTTCCAGAGCAAAAGATTTAATCACATGGAAGGAAAAGAACACTTAAAGCTATAATTTGGGGTGTTTAAAAATTTCTGTCAATTTAACAAGAAATGTTGAACTTGCACCTTCTCAGGAGAAAAATAAACAGCTTTCTGGAGAGTTAAGAGATAATTTTACAGGAAAATTGAGTTTATTAAATGTCAGGAAAAGTGATTAGAATATTTGACTTCATCTAGCAAATAAGTATGTCAGCAATTGGCCTCAAAGATTTGTCTGCTCAACTTACTAGCAGTGCATTTGGCTACATTTGAAGTGGGCAGAACCCTGCTGGCAATTAGCCAAGCACCAGACTGTTACCACCTTGGGGGGCCTATCTCAGGCTCCCACTCCTCACAGGGACTCTTCCAGGACACAAAATCGTTTCTGATCCAGACACAATCACTTCAGGGAATTTTATTTTATTTTAAAGTTAGAACTGGAAATATGACACAATGGCAAAATGCATAGCAGAGACCTGGTATGCAGAGACCATATGGTTCTATCCTGGGCACCATAAAAAAAATAGCTAATATGTGTCTTTCCAGTTTCATAATGAGACTAAAAAATAATAATTTTGAGTGTATGCCTCATATGAGGCTCTGAGTTTGATCTTCAACATTGGTCTTCAGCATTAATAACCTTGTTATTGTTTTATTTTAATCATTTGTTATCCCCAATCCAATCTTGGGAATAAAAAGAAATAAAATAAATATGTCAGAGCTAGGAAAACACGTTTTTTACTTTTCACCTTCCCTTCTGTTGTTGTTATGATTGGGGTTACACAGTTATAGATCTCTATAATAGAAATAAGAACTGGAATTTTTAGAATGGCAGAGAACAGTAGACAGAGAGATAGTGCAGTGAGCACAATGCTTGCCTTGTATGCAGCTAAACAAGAAATAAACACTGAACCAGCTAGGTGTGGCCCAGAGGGGAAAAAAATCACATTTGGAGGCAGATGATACGTTTATCTACAAATTACAAATGAATAAACTCTAAAACTATCACAATTGATAATGATTCAGCCAGAGTAATAGTTTAGTGGGTAAGGTGCTTTCCTTGCATGTGGTCAACCCTGTTTCAATTTCTGGCCCATATAGGCCCTTGAATACTGTGGAGAGTGATTCATGAGCATTGTTGAGTGTGGCTCAAAAAATCAGCAAACTCTCTAAGATAAAAGCTAAGTATTCAAAATAATTGATTTCCCATAATTTGGCAATAACTAATTAGAAATTTTAAGGTATTTAATCACAATAATAATTTGTAATGTTATCTGAGAAGAAAGATAACATTTCCATTAGGACAAGAAGGCTGCATTTTATGAATAGTGCTAAAGAAGGAAATGATTAAGTAGTATGTTACTAATAACACAAATCCAATGTAAGAATAGAAAAAAAAGGTGGATCAAATTGAACATGTTTATTTGGGTTTTTTTAAGTATTGGGATAAAAACCAGGGTCTCACATACTCCTTTGGGAGGGGGAGTGGGGCATTTAGAACACCTGGAAGTTGTCAAGGCTACTCCTAATTTAGTATTTAGGGAATCATATAGTGCAAGTGCCACAGATTGACCCAGACCTCCAGCATGCAAACCATGCACTCCAGCCCTGCTTCAAGGTGAGGAAGGAAAGGAGGGAGGGAGGGAGGGAGGGAGGGAGGGAAGGAGGAAGGAAGGACAGGAAGGAAGGAAGGAAGGAAGGAAGGAAGGAAGGAAGGAAGGAAGGAAGGAAGGAAGGAAGGAAGGAAGGAAGGAAGGAAGGAAGGAAGGGAGGGAGGGAGGGAGGGAGGGACGGAGGGAGGGAGGGAGGGACCCCTCTTCTGATCTGCTCTCTTCCAAGGGTTCGAAAGCCTTGTCCACAGCTCTGAATGCACAGCCTGTAAAGCCCCTGTTTTGTGAGGGCCTGAGATGTCATTCTGGGGGAGTTTATGGCATTATTAATATGGAAATATGCAATGGAGCTGCAGCAAGGAGCTCACCCCATTATTAATAACTGTTCTTCACAGCCCAAGAGTCAGAGGCATTTCTGCTTGAGTGCTCATTAAAGCTCGTCTCATAAAGAACGGGAGAAATGTGATCCATCAGCCTAGGACCCAACCATCCTATGTCCCTGGTGGTAGGTGGCAGAGACCTTGCATTCTGCTCACTGCACTGCACAGTACCCTGGAGAACTGACCCTTTACCAGTGCCTCTGAGCCTCCTACCCTCGAGAAGGAGGCTCTAGGACTCAGTCCCATCTATTTCAGATTCTTTCATCAAGAGCAGATGAAGCAAGACCAAGGGAAACACCAAGTCACCTCAGAAACACTGGCTCCCACCAATTTTGCCTTCCTATTTGCCCATGCTGCTAGGAAAAGCCCCCAGCTCCTCCCTAGGATGAAAACAAACATTTTCATCTATGCTTCAAGGAATAATGAGGGACCCACTTTCTCAACTCATTTCAAAGCTGAGGGAAAAAAAGTACCCTGTCAGTGGGATTTGTAATTAACAAACATGGGGGGTTGGTTTTATTTTTTTAGATATCCAGCCATACTCAGGGTTCTCTCTGAGCAATGCGCAAGTGACCATGTGATGCTGGAAGTGGAGTCAGGCCACTTACATCTAAAGAATACACTCTGCCACTTGCACTCTCTGTCTCTGTCTCTGTCTCTGTCTGTTTCTCTCTGTCTCTGTTTCTCTCTGTCTCTGTTTCTCTCTCTCTCTTTCTCTCTCTCTTTTGGTGGTGGTTTTTGGGTTACACCCGGCAGTGCTCAGGGGTTACTCCTGGCTCCATGCTCAGAAATTGCTCCTGGCAGGCACAGGGGAATATATGGAACGCCGGGATTCGAACCGATGACCATGAAAGGCAAATGCCTTACCTCCATACTATCTCTCTGGCCCTCTCTCTCTCTTTCTAACCCATTACTCACATTTTATAATGCAGGCATGTTTTCTTAACTCTTTGTGTCACAATAATGATATATTTATTGTTATTATTATTCCTATTAATAGAAGAGCTTCCTCTGATGGTCAAAAATTTGGGGCAAGATCACTTAGTAAATTAATCAAAAACAATAATTATGTTGAGATGATAGCTGGTAATGACTTTAAGTTGTCTATGGCTACATAGTAAAATAACCCAAAGGTAAGGGGCAATATGGGATGCATGCTGGGAACAGGGGTGGAGGGAGGACAACATTGGTGGTGCGAATGCCCCTGATTCAATGTCACTATGTACCTGAAATACTACTGTGAATGATTTGTAATCCACTTTGGTCAAAATAAAAATTATTAATAAAAAAAAGATTAGGGCCCGGAGAGATAGCACAGCAGTGTTTGCCTTGCAAGCAGTCAATCCAGGACCTAAGGTGGTTGGTTCAAATCCCGGTGTCCCATATGGTTCTCCGTGCCTGCCAGGAGCTATTTCTGAGCAAATAGCCAGGAGTAGTCCCTGAGCACCGCCGGGTGTGGCCCATAAATAAATAAAAATTTAAAAAATTAAAGATTATATATAAAGGAAAAAATAATGACATTACTTTGCAAGTTCTGTGAGTTACTTCTTCATGACTTTTTCATGTAGCAATTCACCCGTTTTTTCTTCTTTTTTACCTTCCTCTCTCCTTCCTCCCCTTTTTCCTTCTTTCCTCTATTCTTTTCTTTTCTTTCTTTTTTCTTCTTTTCTTCCTTTCTGTCCTTTCCTTTCTTCCTTCCTTTCTTCTTCCTTCCTCTCTCCTTTCTTCCTTCTTCCATCTATACTTTCTTCCTCCCATCTTTCTATTCATACTTCCTTTCTTCTTTCTATCTTTCCTTCCTTTCTTCCTTTTCCTTTCTTCTTTTTTACTTTCCTTTTTTGTTTTTGTTTTTGTTTTTGTTTGGGGGCCACACCCAGCAGTGCTCAGGGGTTACTCCTGGCTCTGTGCTCAGAAATCATACGGGGGGGGGCATATGGATGCTGGGATTCGACCCAATGTCAGTCCTGGGTCGGCCACTTGCAAGGCAAACGTCCTACCACTGTGCTATCTCTCCAGCCCCACCTTCACTTTCCTTTGTTGTTGTTATTGTTCTTCTTGTGATGACAGGAGTCACACACACACTTTTTATGCTTTTCAGACTGAGTTATGATACTCTCACTTTGGTTTCTGATGCTCACGAAGGGGCTGCACACTTGATTTGTGATTCTTACACACTTGTTGTGGTCCACTAGAGCTCTCCCTCTGTTGTGGCACTGGAGAACAGAAATGGCAATACCACACAATCACACTTGGCATGTAAGGCAACTCAGAGATCAAACTCAGGAGCAGTAGGCAGGGACAGCTAGCCAACACTGACTTGCCCAGTCCATTCTCTCCAGCTACAGACTACTCAGCCTTTTAGTCCCACCTTCTCTGTAGGTGGCCATATGTTCATCTAGTCCCCTTGGGCTGTGACTTTCTGCTAGTAAAATGGAGCTGCTGGTGTTTTAACTAATAAAAAGGAGCCATGAGGAAGATCTTTTTAAAATTCCCTCCTTTGGGGGCTGGAGAGATGTGGCCAACCTGTGTTCAATCTCCAGCATCCCATATGGTTGGTCCCCCCAAGCACCATCATGAGTAATTCCTGAGTGCAAAGCCAGGAGTAACAGCTGGGCATTACCAGTTGTGGCTAAAAAAATAAAAATAAAAACAACCACCAAAATAAAATTCTTTCTTTAAACCATCCCCACAATGCTTTCTATTTTTTTTTTCATTCTGTGCTTTTGGGGCCAGAGAGATAGAAAAAAGGTAAAGTGTGCGCCTTGCACGTGTTTGACATGGCTTCAATCCTCAGCATTGTCTGCAGTCCCCTGAGCATGAAGCCAGGAGTAAGTCCTGAACAGCCTCACGTAACTTTAGTTGCTACATTCAAATACAGGTGCTCTCTACGCTCCAGAGATCACTCTCTGTGGCCACTCTGGGTGGGAGGGCTGGGGATAGGGATCTGAGAGAGAAGAGCCTCCAGGACCACAGATGACATTGTAAGGCAGCCACCTTTGCTCTGAGCATCGTCTGGGTCACTATTCTTGTCCCACACCTCCCGTTTCAGACTTGCCTTGAAGCCCAGTAGCACACTCCACTTTCCCAAAGATCCGAGGGCTGTAGGGTTGCTCTTGGAAACAGAGCACACAGTGGCCGGGAAAGTGACGCTAGAGGTAAGGTGTCTGCCTTGCAAGGGCTAGCTAATGAAGGACCGCGGTTCGATCCCCCAGCGTCCCATATGGTCCCCCCAAGCCAGGGGAGATTTCTGAGCGCATAGCCAGGAGTAACCCTGAGCGTCAAACGGTGTGGCCCAAAAACCAAAAACAAACAAAAAACAAAAAAACAGAAACAGAGCACACAAGAAGCTTGGCACCAAAGTTAAAGAAATGTGGAGGGACAATAGACAGAATGCTGCCCTACTAGTCTGCAATGCCCCTCTAACCACCCATATACATCTGCCAGTCATCCTGCAGTATTAGTTGGTATAATATTTTAATTTTTTTATTTTGGGCCTCCTGGCAGTGCTTAGGGGTTACTCCTGGCTTTGTGTTCAGAAATTGCTCCTGGCAGGCTCAAGGGATCATATGGGATAGAACCCAGACACATGCCCTACGTGTAAGGCAAATGCTCTGCAGCTGTGCTATCGCTCTGGCCCCACATCTTAATATTAACTAGTGGCCAACTTGGAAAACTCAGCACTTCCCTCAAGCCTCATGAGTCCTGCCAGTTTGGGGATCACAGCTCATATAGAGCATCTTCTAGAAAGCAGTTTACACCATAGAGTGCCTCTCCCCTCTGGGACTGGAATTAAGGGACTTCACCTTTCACACACACACCCCTATCCCTGCCCTGAGTTCTATGGCTGGCAGCAGAGAGGAGCACAGGGGTTCTATAGAATGTGTGTCGCAGGAAGACACTAACCAAGTGAGTATCTTTCTGTACTTAATAACTTTTTTTTTTTTTTGGTTTTTGGGCCACACCCGGCTTTGCTCAGGGGTTACTCCTGGCTGTCTGCTCAGAAATAGCTCCTGGCAGGCACGGGGGACCATATGGGACACCGGGATTTGAACCAACCACCTTTGGTCCTGGATCAGCTGCTTGCAAGGCAAACGCTGCTGTGTGCTATCTCTCCGGGCCCACTTAATAACTTTTGTTAGTACCTTTTTCACTTAGATGTCATCACAGAAGCAATTAGAAATAAAGGAGGGCCCGGAGAGATAGCACAACGGTGTTTGCCTTGCAAGCAGCCGATCCAGGACCAAAGGTGGTTGGTTCGAATCCCGGTGTCCCATATGGTCCCCCGTGCCTGCCAGAGCTATTTCTGAGCAGACAGCCAGGAGTAACCCCTGAGCACCGCCGGGTGTGGCCCAAAAAACCAAAAAAAAATAAATAAATAAAAAATAAATAAAGGAAAGACAACAACAACAACAACAAAACAATCAGCATTATCTCAGTAGGGAAGGAAGCCATGACCAGAGTCTGAAATGTTGCTAGGCCAAGTCTTGTACAGTACAGCTTCTGAAGGAATGATCACAAAGCAGTTCCCATAGCAACTGGATCCTGGGGCTCTGAATCCTGTTGGTCCTAGAGCTGGTGATGGTGCTGACCACTGCTTGTTTAGAAAGGGAAAAGACAGATCAAAGGAACAAATGTTGGCTGCCAATATGCAAATTTTAGAGTTTTGTATTAGCTCCCTTTTGCAGTTAGCATTATATTTGGCAAAACAAGTAGTGGCTTCTGAATTATGACCTGGATTTGAGAGGGCAGGAAAAGCTTGCTGATCCAAAAATCAGATTCCCTTTCTTCTCCTGAACTGTGTGTGGGAACAACCCTCTGTATTTTGTTGCACTCTCCCCTACTCTCCTCCTTACACCCTATATCACATTCATTCATTCATTCATTCCATAAGCATTTACTTTTGGGGGGGCACACCTGTTTGACACTCAGGGGTTACTCCTGGCTCTGTGCTCAGAAATCGCTCCTGGCTTGTTGGGGGGGACCATATGGGACGCCAGGGGATCAAATCACAGTCTGTCCTAGCATACACACACATGGCTGTGCACTTGTTATAGTCCTGAGAGAGAATATGAACTGGAAAGAGATATGAGAGCTTTCTAGGAGAGCCAGAAATGTTTGGTATCTTGATTTCAGCATGATCACATATGAAAATTTAGCTGTACCATCTATTAAACATGTTAAATGTCTACTTTTTTAAAAGTAAGGCTTATGGGGCCGGAGAGATAGCATGAAGGTAGGGTGTTTGCCTTATATCCAGAAGGATGGTGGTTCAAATCCCAGCATCCCATATGGTCCCCTGTGCCTGCCAGGGGTGATTTCTGAGCCCAGAGGCAGGAGTAACCCCTGAGCACTGCTGGATGTGACCCAAAAACCAAAATAATAATAATAATAATAATAATAATAAGGCTTATGAAAATGTTGTTCTGCATCATCATCAGGAAAATACAAATCAAAATAACATGAAGATAGCATTATAGCATTATACTAAGTGAGACTAGTACACATCACAGAGAACAAAAAGAACGTGTTGTCAGGGGCCAGAGAGATAGCACAGCAGTAGGGCATTTGCCTTACACACAGCCGATCCAGGACAGACCTTGGTTTAATCCCTAGCATCCCATATGGTCACCCGAGCCAGGAGCAATTTCTGAGCACATAGCCCGGAGTAACCCCTGAGCATCACTGGGTGTGGCCCAAAAAGCAAAAACAAATGAGAAGAAAAGATGAACAGGCACTTTTCTGAGGAGGACCAATAGATGGCCAACAAACACATGGAAAAAATGTTCATCATCACTTATCCTTAGGGAAATCCAACTCAAGACAACAATGATGTACCATCTTATGCCAATAAGGATAGCACATATCAAAAATACTGGAAACAATCTCTGTTGACAAGAATGTGATAAGAAAGGAACTCTCCTTCATTGCTGGAGGGAATGCTACCTGATCCAACCCCTATGGAAAACAGTAAGGAGGGTTCTCTCTAACTTCAAAATTGAGTTGCCATCTGACCCAGCAAACCCCCTTTTGGGTATCTATCCCCAGACAGAAAAACATTCATCCAAAAGAATTTATGCACACCGCTATTCATTGAGGCATTCAATATAATAGCTAAGACTTGGAATCAAACTATATGCCCAAAAACAGATGGGTGGATCATGAAGATATGGTACATATATGCAATGGAATACTACATAGCTGAAAGGAATGAGGCCACCATGCAATTTGCAACAACATGGATGGAACTTGAAGACAGTATACTAAATGAAGTAAGCCAGAAAAAGGACAAATACAAAATGACATCACTTATATGTTGTATTTAGAATAACTACACAAAGCAAAACAATGGTCTATTTCGTAGTTGTCCTGAATACCATTAGCCCCAGAAAACGGCTAGTATGAAAAGGAAAAGAAATGCAACTGAGTGGAAGAGGAGGAACACAAAAACTCGTATTATCTTCAATACTTTAAAGAGACCCTTGGATCAGGAGGCAAAACCTTCAACTAAGGACTCAGGAGATAAGGAGAAAGGAGAATGCATAAAACTTCAAGTTATTGGACAGGATAGCAGTGAGATTCACTTTAAAGTGAAAACCACCACACATCTCAAGAAACTCAAAGAATCTTACTGTCAAAGACAGGGAGTTCCAATGAATGTACTCAGGCTTCTCTTTGAAGGTCAGAGAATTGCTGATAATCACACTTCAGAAGAACTGGGAATGAAGAATGAGCAATGCCGGGTGTGGCTCAAAAACCAAAATAAATAAATAAATAATAAATAAAATAAATAAATAAATAAATAACATGTGCACAGAGAGGCCACCTTTTTAGGGACTGTGCATTTTCAGGCTTGTGATAAAAAAGGACCGACCTGGGGGCGGCGAGGTGGCGCTAGAGGTAAGGTGTTTGCCTTGCAAGCGCTAGCCAAGGAAAGGACCACGGTTCGATCCCCCGGCGTCCCATATGGTCCCCCCCCAAGCCTGGGGCAATTTCTGAGCACGTAGCCAGGAATAACCCCTGAGCATCAAAAGAGTGTGGCCTGAAAAACCAAAAAAAAAAAAAAAAAAAAAAAAAAGGACCGACCAATGAGAGTGTCCATAATGACTTTCCAATTGGCCCTGATGTTCTAGCAAGTGATTGCTTCACTCCTGGACTATGACTTTCAGAGAGATATGGAATTTTCAGAACTGAACTGTGGAAAAAATGACCTTTCCTTACTTGAAACTACTTTTAATTTCTAGCGTCATCCCGTATGGTCCCCCTGAAATCCGATAGCACAGCGGGTAGGACATTTGATTGCATGCAGCTAGCCTGCATTTAATTCCTAGCGTCATCCCTATGGTCCCCCTAAAATCCGAGGGTCTGGACCAAGAAAAAAAATAGGAAGATCAGATTAGAAATGAAATGACAGCTGTGATGAGAGTCATGACTAACTTCAAAGATGGCTTCACTGGAGAAAGCATCTTAAGATTAATGAGAAAAGCTTATCAGAAGATGCCAGAAAAGTTCTTTCATTAGCAGTTAAAGCTAGTCATGCAGAAGCATATACAACAAAACTCTGTCACTGTTTTGATTTTATTTATACTTTCTGGCCTGGGAGATGGGATATCAATGGGCATTGTCTGTACCAGTATCATTAAAATAGGGGCCGGCGAGGTGGCGCTAGAGGTAAGGTGTCTGCCTTGTAAGCGCTAGCCAAGGAAAGGACCACGGTTCGATCCCCCGGCGTCCCATATGGTCCCCCCAAGCCAGGGGCAATTTCTGAGCGCGTAGCCAGGAGTAACCCCTGAGCATCTAACGGGTGTGGCCTAAAAAAAAAAAAAAAATATTTGTTTAAAAAAAAAAAGAGGTGCCCTAGAGGAAACAAGCCCCAGAGCATAAATCAGGGCTGGAGAGATAGAATAGCAGGTAGATGACTTGTCTGGCAGCAGCCTATCCCTGGAACCCCATATGGTCCTTAAGCATGGCCAGAATTGATCCTTGAACTAGGAGATACCTAAGCAGAGCCAAGAGTGACCTATCCCAAAAAAATAAGAAAACAAAAAAGAGAAAAGAGGACTGGAAGGGTTGCCTCAACAGAGAGATAGAAGAGGATTCCCCACACCTTTAGCCAGTAGGGTCTCCCTGCATTTCAGTGAGATCACAGCCTCTGATAATAACACACACCATTAGCTGAGGTGACTGAAATGGAACCAAATCTTGTTATTTGCTATCCAGTCAATAAGCAGTTTCTAAATAGAAAACCTACTGTAGAGGAGTGTCAGAGAAGAGATAAGAGTACAAATTAGTGGAAACTTTCAAGAATGTGGTTTTCTGGTATAAAACTAAAGCCTGAAAAATGAATACATCCTACGAATAAATGCCAGGGCAGTATCTGGATATCCTACATATGTGATTAGAAAGCAAAAATAGATAAGAGGAGCTGAGCGACAGAACAGCGGTAGGTATTTGCCTTGCATGCGGCAACCCAGGACGACCCGGATTTGATTCCCAGCATTCTATATGATCCCCTGAGCCTGATAAGAGCAATTTCTTTTTTTTCTTTCTTTTGTTTTGTTTCGTTTTTAGGAGTAATTTCTGAACGAAGAGCCAGGAGTAATCCCTGAGTGATGCCAGGTGTGTCCCCCCCCCCAAAAAAAAAATAGGATAAGAGACATGAGCAATCACTATTAGTAATTTTTAGTGTCTTAATTTTATTATGTCTAAAATAACCCTTCAACCTCTATAGTGGTTCTTAGAGATATAGGTCGGTCACC
This sequence comes from Suncus etruscus, assembly GCF_024139225.1. Lineage (NCBI taxonomy): Eukaryota > Metazoa > Chordata > Mammalia > Eulipotyphla > Soricidae > Suncus > Suncus etruscus. Next base: position 65,755,599 of record NC_064852.1, on the reverse strand, counting down.
CTAATTTAGCATTTCAGTGCTCTATCACATTAGACTCCAAATACAATGCTCATATGATAACGTCTTAACAAAATACTTTAACTTATCCATTTCCTTTTGATTATGTCTGCTCTTATGAACTAATGCTTAAGTCTATAGAGACCACTGAAATAGGCAACTGCATACCATAGACTTTTGTTACAGGCCCCATTCATGAGTGTGTTTCTGCAAATTTTTTTTCAATTCAAATTACTTTACTATTATATCATAATGCCCACACTGTCAGTTTGCTTTCAGAAAAGAAACCTGGATGCACAAGACATGGTAGACAACACTACATGTGATAGACTCCTTTTATAGTGCTCACTACCATATTACTTAATACTCTAGAAATGAAAAGTATGCTTGGGCCCGGAGAGATAGCACAGCGGCGTTTGCCTTGCAAGCAGCCGATCCAGGACCAAAGGTGGTTGGTTCGAATCCCGGTGTCCCATATGGTCCCCCGTGCCTGTCAGGAGCTATTTCTGAGCAGACAGCCAGGAGTAACCCCTGAGCAAAGCCGGGTGTGGCCCAAAAACCAAAAACCAAAAAAAAAAAAAAAAAAGAAAAGAAAAGTATGCTTATCCTAAAATGCTCCATGTACAATATAACTCCAGAAGCTTTATTTTTTAAGATGTCTTTCTTTTATTTTATTTTTTTAATATATTTTTTTTATTTATTTAAACACCTTAATTACATACATGACTGTGTTTGGGTTTCAGTCATGTAAAGAACACCACCCATCACCAGTGCAACATTCCCATCACCAATGTCCCAAGTCTCCCTTCGCCCCACCCGACCCCTGCCTGTACTCTAGACAGGCTCTCCATTTTCCTCATACATTCTCATTATTAGGACAGTTCAAAATGTAGTTATTTCCCTAACTAAACTCATCACTCTTTGTGGTGAGATTCCTGAGGTGAGCTGGAACTTCCAGCTCTTTTCTCTTTTGTGTCTGAAAATTATTATTACAAGGGTGTCTTTCATTTTTCTTAAAACTCATAGATGAGTGAGACCATTCTGCGTTTTTCTCTCTCTCTCTGACTTATTTCACTCAGCATAATAGATTCCATGTACATCCATGTATAGGAAAATTTCATGACTTCATCTCTCCTGACAGCTGCATAATATTCCATTGTGTATATGTACCACAGTTTCTTTAGCCATTCGTCTGTTGAAGGGCATCTTGGTTGTTTCCAGAGTCTTGCTATGGTAAATAGAGCTGCAATGAATATAGGTGTAAGGAAGGGGTTTTTGTATTGTATTTTTGTGTTCCTAGGGTATATTCCTAGGAGTGGTATAGCTGGATCGTATGGGAGCTCGATTTCCAGTTTTTGGAGGAATCTCCATATCGCTTTCCATAAAGGTTGAACTAGACAGCATTCCCACCAGCAGTGGATAAGAGTTCCTTTCTTTCCACATCCCCGCCAAAACTGTTTATTCTCATTCTTTGTGATGTGTGCCATTCTCTGGGGTGTGAGGTGGTATCTCATCGTTGTTTTGATTTGCATCTCCCTGATGATTAGTGATGTGGAACATTTTTTCATGTGTCTTTTGGCCATGTGTATTTCTTCTTTGCCAAAGTGTCTGTTCATTTCTTCTCCCCATTTTTTTGATGGGGTTAGATGTTTTTTTTCTTGTAAAGTTCTGTCAGTGCCTTGTATATTTTGGAGATTAGCCCCTTATCTGATGGGTATTGGGTGAATAGTTTCTCCCACTCAGTGGGTGGCTCTTGTATCCTGGGCACTATTTCCTTTGAGGTGCAGAAGCTTCTCAGCTTAATATATTCCCATCTGTTAATCTCTGCTTTCACTTGCTTGGAGAGTGCAGTTTCCTCCTTGAAGATGCCTGTAATGTCCTGGAGTGTTTTGCCTATGTGCTGTTCTATATATCTTATGGTTTGGGGGCTGATATCGAGGTCTTTAATCCATTTGGATTTTACCTTTGTACATGATGTTAGCTGGGGGTCTAAGTTTAATTTTTTGCAAGTGGCTATCCAATTGTGCCAACACCACTTGTTGAAGAGGCTTTCCCTGCTCCATTTAGGATTTCCTGCTCCTTTATCAAAAATTAGGTGGTTGTATCTCTGGGGAACATTTTCTGAGTATTCAAGCCTATTCCACTGATCTGAGGACCTATCCTTATTCCAATACCATGCTGTTTTGATAACTGTTGCTTTGTAGTACAGTTTAAAGTTGGGGAAAGTAATTCCTCCCATATTCTTTTTCCCAATGATTGCTTTAGCTATTCGAGGGTGTTTATTGTTCCAAATGAATTTCAAAAGTGTCTGATCCACTTCTTTGAAGAATGTCATGGGTATCTTTAGAGGGATGGCATTAAATCTGTATAATGCCTTGGGGAGTATTGACATTTTGATGATGTTAATCCTGCCAATCCATGAGCAGGGTATGCGTTTCCATTTCCGTGTGTCCTCTCTTATTTCTTGGAGCAGAGTTTTATAGTTTTCTTTGTATAGGTCCTTCACATATTTAGTCAAGTTGATTCCAAGATATTTGAGTTTGTGTGGCACTATTGTGAATGGGGTTGTTTTCTTAATGTCCATTTCATCCTTATTACTATTGGTATATAGAAAGGCCATTGATTTTTGTGTGTTAATTTTGTAGCCTGCCACCTTGCTATATGAGTCTATTGTTTCTAGAAGCTTTTTGATAGAGTCTTTAGGGTTTTCTAAGTAGAGTATCATGTCATCTGCAAACAGAGAGAGCTTGACTTCTTCCTTTCCTATCTGGATTCCCTTGATATCCTTTTCTTGCCTAATCGCTATAGCAAGTACTTCCAGTGCTATGTTGAATAGGAGTGGTGAGAGAGGACAGCCTTGTCTTGTGCCAGAATTTAGAGGGAAGGCTTTCAGTTTTTCTCCATTGAGGATAATATTTGCCACTGGCTTGTGGTAGATGGCCTTCACTATATTGAGAAAGGTTCCCTCCATTCCCATCTTGCTGAGAGTTTTGATCAAGAATGGGTGTTGGACCTTATCAAATGCTTTCTCTGCATCTATTGATATGATCATGTGGTTTTTATTTTTCTTGTTATTGATGTTGTGTATTATGTTGATAGATTTACGGATGTTAAACCAGCCTTGCATTCCTGGGATGAAACCTACTTGATCGTAGTGGATGATCTTCTTAACGAGGCATTGAATCTTATTTGCCAGGATTTTGTTGAGGATCTTTGCATCTGCATTCATCAGTGATATTGGTCTGTAATTTTCTTTTTTGGTAGCGTCTCTGTCTGGTTTAGGTATCAAGGTGATGTTGGCTTCATAAAAGCTATTTGGAAGTGTTTCTGTTTGTTCAATTTCATGAAAGAGTCTTGCCAAGATTGGCAGTAGTTCCTCTTGGAAAGTTTGATAGAATTCATTAGTGAACCCATCTGGACCTGGGCTTTTGTTTTTTGGCAGACATTTGATTACTGTTTTAATTTCATCAATGGTGATGGGGGTGTTTAGATATGCTACATCCTCTTCCTTCAACCGTGGAAGATTATAAGAGTCCAAGAATTTATCCATTTCTTCCAGGTTCTCATTTTTAGTGGCATAGAGTTTTTCAAAGTAGTTTCTGATTACCCTTTGAATCTCTGTCATATCAGTAGTGATTTCTCCTTTTTCATTCCTGATACGAGTTATCAAGTTTCTCTCTCTCTCTTTCTTTGTTAGGTTTGCCAGTGGTCTATCAATCTTGTTTATTTTTTCAAAGAACCAACTTCTGCTTTCGTTGATCTTTCGGATTGTTTTTTGAGTTTCCACTTCGTTGATTTCTGCTCTCAGTTTTGTTATTTCCTTCTGTCTTCCTATTCTTGGGTCCTTTTGTTGAGCATTTTCTAGTTCTATTAGCTGTGTCATTAAGCTACTCAGGTAAGCTCCTTTTTCCTTCCTGATGTGTGCTTGCAAAGCTATAAATTTTCCTCTCAGTACTGCTTTTGCTGTGTCCCATAAGTTCTGAGAGTTTGTGTCTTTATTGTCATTTGTTTCCAGGAACTTTTTTATTTCCTCCTTGATTTCATCTCGGACCCACTGGTTATTGAGCATGAGGCTGTTTAACTTCCAGGTGTTAAAGTGTTTCTTCTGAGTCCCTTTGGAGTTCACAAATAATTTCAGAGCCTTGTGGTCAGCGAGGGTAGTCTGCAAAATTTCTATCCTCTTGATCTTATGGAGGTATGTTTTATGTGCCAGCATGTAGTCTATCCTGGAGAATGTCCCATGTACATTGGACAAGAATGTGTATCCATGTTTCTGGGGGTGGAGTGTCCTATATATATCCACTAGGCCTCTTTCTTCCATTTCTCTCCTCAGGTCTAGTATATTCTTGTTGGGTTTCAGTCTGGTTGACCTGTCCAGTGTTGACAAAGCCGTGTTAAGGTCCCCCACAATTATTGTGTTGTTGTTGATATTATTTTTCAGATTTGTCAACAGTTGTATTAAATATTTTGCTGGCCCCTCATTTGGTGCATATATGTTTAGGAGAGTGAATTCTTCCTGCTCTACGTACCCCTTGATTAATATAAAATGTCCGTCTTTGTCCCTTACAACCTTCCTGAGTATAAAGTTTGCATTATCTGATATTAGTATGGCCACTCCAGCTTTTTTATGGGTGTTGTTTGCTTGGATAATTTTTCTCCAGCCTTTTATTTTGAGTCTATGTTTGTTCTGACTATTCAGGTGCGTTTCTTGTAGGCAGCAGAAGGTTGGATTGAGTTTTTTGATCCATTTAGCCACTCTGTGTCTCTTAACTGGTGCATTTAGTCCATTGACGTTGAGAGAAAGAATTGTTCTGGGACTTAATGCCATCTTTATATCGAAATTTGGTGTGTCTTTTGGGTAGTCTTGTCTTAGATTAGGTCTTTCAGTTTTTCTCTTAAGACTGGTTTTGTGTCTGTGAAGTTTCTGAGCTGTTTTTTGTCTGTGAAACCATGTATTCTTCCATCAAACCGGAAAGTGAGTTTTGCTGGGTATAGTATTCTGGGTGAAGCATTCATTTCATTCAGTCTTGTCACAATATCCCACCACTGCTTTCTGGCATTGAGTGTTTCTGGTGACAGGTCTGCTGTAAATCTCAGGGAAGCTTGCTTGAACGTGATTTCCCCTTTTGATCTTGCTGTTTTCAGAATTCTGTCTCTATCTGTGGGATTTGTCATTGTGACTAGGATGTGTCTTGGGGTGGTTTTTCTGGGGTCTCTTTTGGTTGGTACTCTTCAGGCATGCAGGATTTGATCACATATATTCTTTAGCTCTGGAAGTTTCTCTTTAATGATGTTCTTGACCATTGATTCTTCCTGGAAATTTTCTTCCTGGGTCTCTGGGACTCCAATGATTCTTAAGTTGTTTCTGTTGATCTTATCATAGACTTCTATTTTCGTCTGTTCCCATTCTTTGACTAATTTTTCCATTGTCTGCTCATTTGCTTTAAGTTTTTTGTCCAATCTCTCCTGCTGTATGGAATTGTTATGTATCTCATCTTCCACAGCACCAAGTCTATTCTCAGCTTCTGATACCCTGTCCCAGAGCTTATCCATTTTGTCATTCACTTCGTTTACTGACTTTTTCAGTCCTGTTAGTTGACATGTTATTTCAGTTTGGAGTTTTGTGATTTCTGCCTTCATATTTTCTTGGTTCTTATTAGTGTTCTGTTCAACTCGATCCATGGTTTCTTGGAGTCTGTTGAGCATCTTCCATATTGCTAGTCTAAAGTCCTTATCTGAGAGGTTGATTAGTTGGTCAGTCATTATCTGGTCCTCAGAATTGTCATCTTCATTCTCTATGTCTGATGCTGGCCTGCGTTGTTTCCCCATTGTCACACTTGTATTGTGGGTTTTTTCTACGTGTTGTGGTGGTATTCATTGTCTATATGATGTAGGCAGCACACTCCTCTGGCTCCTCCCTTTCTGGATGGGCTAACTTGCCTCTAAGGGAGGGGAGTCCTCCGTGGATGAAGCCTCACACTGGGTCAAATCTTAGGCCCGAGCATGCAACAGAGAAGACAGTCCAGAGAGAAATGTTTGCTTCTGTGATATAGCGCCGTTCTTAGTGTGATTTTTCCTTCTTGTTGCAATGGAGTTCTTTCCTTAGAAAGAGTGCACGGCCGCGTAGCGAAGCGGAGCGGCCATGCTCCTCTGGAGCCTCTTTTTGCCCCACTCGCAAGAGTTTCACGCAAGAGGACAGTAGACAGACATAGACAGGTCACACTCACAGTCTTTCACAGTTGAGCCCCACTGGGCCGGTGTACTTTCGCGGATTTTCCCCGCCTGGTGTCACACACAGGGAGCTGGCTTTTGCAAAGCTTAGCCGGTTTTTATGCTCTGAAGTCCCTCCCTGAAAATGGCGTCTGGGCGAGCGAGGTTTCTGGAGCCTCTCCTTGCCCCCACTCGCAAGAGTTTCACGCAAGAGGACAGTAGACAGACATAGACAGGTCACACTCACAGTCTTTCACAGTTGAGCCCC
>NC_064852.1:65686624-65744124 GCF_024139225.1 Suncus etruscus | reverse complement strand
ACCCAACACTATAATAAGAGGCTGGCATTCAGTGATGAGCAGGAAACAAGCCTGATCACAAAGAACTCAGACTGGGGAAGGAATGCATGGGTGAACTAGGGCAGAGGGCTGAGAAAAAGTCAGAACTCAAGGTAATGAGTAGGTGTTGTAGCCATGACACTGGGGGAGGACCTGAAATACCTGGGGCTCCTTTGCTTCCAACACATGGCTGGTAACTGAGCATGTATTCTATTCAATTCTGATGTTTCTTTTCTCACAGAAATGCAGGTATTTTCATTACAAATTGTGCTAAATTTAGAGGCAGGCAAGAGGGAGGGGAGGGAGTGAAGAGTGGCATACATTGTAAGACTGAAACTCAATCATTAAAAAAATGAATTTTAGGGGCCGGTGAGGTGGCGCTAAAGGTAAGGTGTCTGCCTTGCAAGCACTAGCCAAAGAAGGACTGCAGTTCGATCCCCCAGCGTCCCATATGGTCTCCCCAAGCCAGAGGCAATTTCTGAGCACTTAGCCAGGAGTAACCCCTGAGCATCAAATGGGTGTGACCCGAAAAACCAAAAAAATAAAAATAAAAATATAAATTTTAGGGGCCGGAGAGATAACAAGGAGGTAAGGCATTTGCCTTGCATGCAGAAGGTCGGTGGTTCGAATCCTGGCATCCCATATGTCCCCTGAGCCTGCCAGAGGTGATTTCTGATCATAGAGCCAGGAATAATCCCTAAGCGCTGCCAGGTGTGACCCAAAAACCAAAAAAATAAATTAATTTTAGGGGACCAGAGAGATAGCACAGCGGTAGGACATTTGCCTTGCATGCAGCTGACCCAAGATGGACCTAGGTTTGATTCCTGGCATCCTATATGGTCCCCCAAGCCCGCCAGGAGCAATTTCTGAGCTCAGAGTATGGAGTAACCCCTGAGCACCACAGGGTATGGCACAAAAACAAATTTAATTTTATTCTGATATTTTTAAATGTGCTAACTTTATTCAATGGAATATGATCAACAATAAGAGGAACAAAGAACAAATATATGTAACAGTATGGACCTTGAAAACATGCTACAAAAAAAGGCACTAAAAATATCACATATACTATGTGATTCTAATAAGAAAGTTCAGAATAGGGAATCTATCTGATAGGAGACTAGATTGATGGTTTTAAGAGGAACGACGTTAAGGGGGGAGTGATGGCTCTTAGATCTGTAGTTCCTTTTTGAGGTGATGAAAATGTTTGAAAATTGAAGTGATTGTATAATCTTAGAAATATACTAAAAAGAAGGGGGTATTCTTTTTATGACTGAAACCCAACTACAATCATGTATGTAATCATGGTGATTAAATAAAGAAAAAAAAAGGGACCGGGGAGATAGCATGGAGGTAAGGCGTTTACCTTTCATGCAGAAGGTCATCGGTTCGAATCCCGGCATTCCATATGGTCCCCCGTGCCTGCCAGGGGCAATTTCTGAGCACGGAGCCAGGAAAAACCCCTGAACACTGCCGGGTGTGACCCAAAAACCACAAAAAAAAAAAAAAAAAAAGAATATATAACCGGAGATGGCATAGATTTACCTTTTCTTTAGTCAATACAATTGAAAGTGATGAAAGTATTCATTCAAGTAAAATGCAAATATATAAAAAATATACTAAAGGGCCTGGAGAGATAGCATGGCGGTGTTTGCCTTGCAAGCAGCTGATCCAGGACCTAAGGTGGTTGGTTCGAATCCCGGTGTCCCATATGGTCCCCCGTGCCTGCCAGGAGCTATTTCTGAGCAGACATACAGGATATATATATATATATATATATATATATATATATATATATATATATATCCTGTATGTATGTATGTATGTATATATATACTAAAAAGTAGTACAATTTACACTTCAACAGGTATGAGCATTGCCTCCTTTGATATGTATATATGTGTCTATATTATAGGGGTCATACTCAGAGGAGCTTAAGAACCCCCAGGGCAGCCAGCAAGAAATCATGCAGTGCCAGGCATGGATATTAAACGTGTGCCGACCACCCAGGGTTTCACACATGATAGGCATGTGCTCTACCACTATCTCCCCCATCCTGTCCTGAAAATTCTATCATGTCCTCCCTGAGCTTTGCTCACCTGTTCCTCAGAGGTGAGGACTGAGTTTTGAGACCACATCTAGATGCTAAGGAGCTACTCCAAGCTCAATGCTCAAAGTACCTCCTAAAAGTGCTCAGGAGAAATCAAGTCAAATTTCTTCTGGTTTCAGGTTGAAGAAGAGAGACCATGCAACTGAAACAAAGCAAAGCAAAGCTTTATTTCTGTTTACCAACAAGCCCCAAGCTGACTATCCAGGGACACCTCCCGCAGAAAGTGACCCAACCCCACACCCCTGTGGGCTACAAACCAAGTTTTCATAGGGTTTTGCACAAAAGTCTACTTTATTCTGTTATCCTTGAAACTAATCCGCTGGGGCTGGAGAGATAGCACAGTGGTAGGGGGTTTGTCATGCATGTGGCTGACCCAGGATGGACCCAGTATCATCCTGGCATTCCTTATGGTCTCCCAAGCCTGCTAGGAGCTGTTTATTACTGAGCACAGAGTCAGGAGTAAACCCTGAGCCCAAAATCCAAAGAAAACAAAGAAGAGGGGCCGGGTAGGTGGCGCTGGAGGTAAGGTGTCTGCCTTGCAAGTGCTAGTCAAGGAAGGACCGAGGTTCGATCCCCCGGCGTCCCATATGGTCCCCCCAAGCCAGGGGCGATTTCTGAGCACATAGCCAGGAGTAACCCCTGAGCGTCAAACGGGTGTGGCCCAAAAACCAAAAAAAAAAGAAAAGAAAACAAAGAAGAAAACAAAAAAAGAAACTGATCCGATAGTTCAAGGGGACTAGTTCTTGCTATATTTAGCCCTAAAAGGTATCTGCTATGTCCAGGTGTCCCAGAGCGGTATTTATGGTTTCTGATGGCCTTAAGTGTCCTGAGAGAGCCATGAGAAAGCCATAAGGTGTTTGCATATTAAAATTTAGCCTTGTTTGCCTTAAACCAGGAAAATAGAGTCCCTTTTGCTCTAGGGTCCACAGTCAAAACACACACACACACACACACACACACACACACACACACACACACACAGCCAAACCTATTTGCTTTCCAAAACAGACACACACAGCCCTAAGCACCACTTTTCTGTGGCCCCCCAAAAAAATTTAAACACTGGAGATGGAGCAGCACTAAATTGAGCAGGGAGTTTGCCTTTCATCAAACAATCTGAGTTTGATCCCTGACATCCCACATGCTCTCCTGGAGCCCCACCAAGGGTAATCCCTGAAAAGAGAGCCAGGAGTAAGCCATGAGCACCACCATGTCTGACCCAAAAACAAAAAGCAAAACAAATAATACCCAGAAGTAGTCTTGCCCTTACCCTCTCTCGAAAGACTATTAAAATGTATGAGTTGGGCCAGAGAGATAGCATGGAAGTAGTGCGTTTGCCTTGCATGCAGGACAGTGGTTGGAATCTCGGCATCCCATATGGTCCCCTAAGCCTGCCAGGAGCTATTTCTAAGCGTAGAGCCAGAAGTAACCTGAGTGCTGCCAGGTGTGACCCAAAAACCAAAAAAAGGAAAAAAAAAATGTATGAGTGATGGTATGGTAATAACACCCAAGGACTAAAGAAATGAAGGAGCCAGGGCTGGTCCATGATACAAAGACTGACAAAATGGGGGGGGAAGGGGAAGTGAAATCAGGACAGAGAAGGGACCACTGTGACAATAATTGAAAATGATCACTTTGGACAAGAACTAGGTGTTGAAAGGAGGTAACGTGGTATGCTTGATACCCTTTCAGTAACAATATTGTAAACCACAGTGCCTAAAAGGAAGAAAAGGAAAAAAGAGAGAGAAGTGAAATGTCTGCCTTAGTGGCAGACTGGGAAGATGGGGTAGGGAGGGGCCAGGGGAAGTGGGGACACTGGTGATAGGAGATGTGCACTGGTAATGTGTGTATACTGGAACTGAAATTCAATTATGAACAGCTTTGAAACCATTATTTCATGATGATTCAATTAATGTATGACTTGAAATACTATTAACTAGTTAATAAATAAAACCTATGGGCCAGAAGATAAATAGTGGGTAAGGTATGTGGGTAAGGCATGAGGACGACCAATTTAATCCTTGGCACCACATATGTCTCCTGAGTACACCAGGAGTAAACCCTGAAACATGGGACCAGGTGTGGCCCCAAAGCCAAAATTAAAAAAAACTTAAGGACCAGTACAGAAATAAGGTACATGCCTAGAAGGTAGGTTTCCCAACACATGATCCCCCACTTAAGCCCCCACCCCCACTACCACCACTTGGAAGCCCCAGCCCCCTAGAGTGGCTTAGGTAATGCCCAGCCCACAAGGTCAAAGCAACGTGGCATCCTCAGGCCTTACCACTGAACCAACAATACTGGTTAACCAAGATCACCAGTGTGGCCTCCTGAGCACCACTGGGAGACTTAATACAAATAATTGTGTCCACAACTTTGAAGTTAGTTCATCTGCCACCGGGACCACCAGATCTAATGTTTCCTTGTGGGCTTCACTTCCTGCCCTTGAGTTTTAAGCAGTTATATGTCCAGCACCTTTACCCTTTCCCTTGGTTGTGATGACCAGGGGGCCTCCTGTCAGCCATAGTTCTGACTCAATGGACTGAGCACCTCTGCTGGGGCTCATACTTCACCTGTGATACTCAAAGCATTTTCCAGCTACAGCACTCACCAGGGATTGCTGTACTGCTCACGTTTGCATTAACTCTATTCAGGATCATTCTTAGTTTTTGCTTGTCAGACTGGACTGAAAGTGCCTATAGGTTGGTGCCCTACTCCTACCTGTTCTCTCCATGGAAGTGGTCCCTCTCTTCCCAATAAAGATCTCCCTACGGTCACACAGTTTCAGTATCTACAGCAGGCTTATCTGCCTGCTGATATCGTTTACCAGCTAGTAGAAAGCTTGTGGTGGAAATTTCCGGAACCTCCTTTATTTTCAACCTTGTGTGGATTAGTCGCCTTTGCTTGCAGACCCGAGTTCCACAATCATGTGGCTTCCCTTTCAGTTCATAATATGCTCACCAGGAATTACACTCCCACAGTGCTCACATGCACCAGGGGTTATGCTTTAGCTGTAGTGCTCACACAGACCTGCTACAGTAAGGGGGGTCCCAGAGTGGTGTCCCTGGTACAAGGCTCAGCACATGCAGGATATACTGTAATCCAAACTCATTTTAGTCACTGAGATTCCTGGGGGGCCCACATGTCCTATCTCAAACCAACCATGAGTAAAAATGGTACATCACTATCACACCAGAACATAATTGATCTAGATCAGTGTTCCCCAAAGTAGGAAGTGCCAGCATGATCTCCTCAGTGCCAAAACTAGAGAGCAGTAGAGCCTAGGGTTTACTCGAAGGTATAAATCTCTAGACTGTAAATTCTGAAACTGTGCATAGGGAACCCATATAGGATTTTTTTGTTGTTGTTCTGGGGCCATATCCTGCGGCTCTCAGGGGTTACTACTGGCTGTGTGCTCAGAAGATGCTGCTGGCAAGAGGGACCATAAGGAATGCCGGGAATTGAACCCAGGTCTATCCCGAAACATTTGTGTGCACGGCAAATGCTGTATCACTGTGCTATCACTCCCGCCCCAGGACCACGTACATTTTTTGTTTTGTTTTGTCTACCATCTGACTGCTTACTCCTGGTTCTGTGGTCAAGGATAATTCCTGAGAGGCTAAGGAGAATATATACAAAACCAGGGATTCAACTGTGAATCAATCAGCCACATGCAAGGCAAGCACCTTAAACCCTCTACTAGCTCTCTGGCCCAATTATATATACTTTTAAATTCCTAATCAAGGAAGATCATTCAAATGCTACCTGCACTCACAATGTTAAACTGATTGGCTAATGTCTAGAGTAATGTCTTGAGTAATGAGCATGAACTGATCTCCCCTGGGTGTCTTCAGCCGCAAACACCATTCACAATTCATTTTCAATAAAACAGCATACACAGGGCAGCACATGAAGATACAAAAACACACAACATCACCAAAAAACGTTTTTATTGCATTACAAGCCACAGCAACAAAACACAACTGAATAATTATAAACATAACACTTAAAAAAAAATCTCACAGAGTTACAAGACAACATATGCTCCGTATGTATGTTAAAACCATAATGTACCACTCTGGCAAGAACTTTAATATTCCCAAAAAGAACTGACAGTGAAGCATACCATAACAGAACTCCTGCCAATGCCTGATCATGTGATAAAATACCTTTCATGTTCAATCCAAGCAGTGCTGTTACTCCATATTTCAGATGATCATCCAACCATTTGAGGCACTTTAAAGACCCTCACACCCTTTTTCCTATCTACATATATTTCTGCAGGTTAAAAAAAAAATTGGCAAACCAAACAATGCATAGCAATGCCTGCCTCATTTCTACTTCTCCCCTCATGATGAAAAATGTGTTGAGTCCTTCACTTGGCCAGATAAAAAGTTCTGATGAAAATGCCAAATATAATCCCTGTATACACAGTACAAACAAAAAGCCCAAACTAACATCAGGCACAAAGAGGGGGGATTTCTAAATACCTCCAGGCAGCACTAGCACCTTCCTTACAATGGACTCCAAAATACTGGATTATGTCACCCATTCAACTGAACAGAGCCAGTGTTCTGAGCACTGCTTAAAACTAAAGAGGGAGATATAGATGCCAACAAGATTATGTGATTTGCCCAAAACTGTAAATGTAAAACGCAGCTGTTGAAATAGCCACCTCAAATTGTGTATTCAAAAATGAAACTGAGTCAGCTGATTTTTCTTGAATCCAAACATTTTACTTTCTTCCAGACAAAACACAGCATTTTTTTTCCACTTAGAACATACTACTTAGGGTACTGCTAATTACCTCAGCTGGGAGCATCATACTCCCAGGTCAGTCTAGCCAGCTGGCAGGAAGAAGGGTCTATAGCTTCACAACGTCACATGAAATTTTAGTTCAAGATGTGTGTGGATAATTAAATGCTGCAGTAGCAGAATGTTAAGGCAACATCAGAAAACAGGTTTTTCAAAAACACTTAGCCCTACTACCTTAAAAATAGAGCCAAACTAAGATGTTACTTAAATCTCCTAATAAAAAGACAACTTCCCAAAATAATCTGTTGAACCTGACTTTGTAGTTTAACTTTTTGTGTTTTGATGGCAGTGAAAAAGAACCCTGGGGCTATAACTCCCCCTCTATCCCACCCCCAAATCAACATCTAATTTACTCACAAGGCTTAAATAAGGAAAGTATAAAACAAATTGTCCTTTACTTGGCAACCATCATTTTTAATTATCTATTTTTATACTAAGTTATACCTAGGCATGGAGGGCTGATTTGGATTGTATATAAAAAAAAAATAAAGAATACTTCTAGAAGAATCACATATAAGACAACTTCCCAACCAATCGGTCTATCAACAGCACTAGGGTAAGCAAGAAAAGGACTTGACAAAGGATATGACAATTACACTTTCTGACAGAACTAAAAACATACTGAACTACAGAACTCAACCTCACTGAAATGATAAAGGAAAATCTGTCCTGGTAAAGGTTATTCACTTGCTTCCCACCCCCCAAGACTATTGCAATTCTGCGAAGTACACCATACAAGAAAAGAAAGTGACAGGTGTTCAGCAACGGAGCATCCTAACTAGCACAAAAAGTACTATGCTCCCCTCACTGGCAACCGTCCTATTTCTCGCCACAGGCAGCGACAGTGTCCTTGTTGAAACCTCGAATAGAGAGATCATAGACCACCTCCTCCACTTTCTTCACATCATACTTCAGGCCGTCATAGCGCTTCCTCAGGGAATCATTTTTCAGGTTGAGAAGGCGGAACCCAGAATCGAGCTCATTGATAAAGGTGGAGATGTGAAGGGGCCGGGAGTAGTCTCCAGCGGTCACGCTGTTAACGGAGAGCCTGGACTATAAAAGAAACAAGAATAGTGGTCTTCTTACTGCATCTTCCTCCAAATCACACCTACAATCCACAGGCACGAACCCCCCCCCCCCCACACACACACACACACACACATGCAGTTTCTCATGACATTCCTACTCTGTATAAAATACCCAAGTCCCTTTGCTGGAATACTTGTGGCCCAGGCTTTTTTTTTTTTTTTTTTTTTTGGTTTTCAGTTTTTGGTTTTTGGATCACACCCAGCAGCACTCAGGGGTCTACACTCAGATATCACTCCTGGCAGGATCGGGGGACCATATGGGATGCCAGGATTCAAACCACCGATCTTCTGCATGCAAAGCAAATGCCCTTCCTCCATGCTATCTCTCCAGCCCAAGCCCATGCTTCTTGATACATATGGATGCTGCTATAGTGAATACCTTTATCAAAGAACTTTTCTTTAGAATTTTTTCAGGACAATTTCCCAAGAGAGTAATTAAAGGTACATGAATAATCTGAACAGTTCTAAGACAATTATATTTAGAGTTAACAGGATTATTTCTCTTGTCACTACTTTGAAAGGGAAAAGGTATCAATTTTCAAAACTCACACATTAGTATACCACACACCATTGATTGGAATTGTTACTTATCTCTGATAACCAGCAAAGTTTGATACAGAGAGTAAATTACTGGTGACTGACATATGCTTAGAGAACATTCATATCCAAAAGTATTTGGGATAAGAGGGCACCTGGAGTTGCTCAGGACCTACTGTTCACTTTGCATTCATGAATCACTCTTGGCAGATTCAGGAAATCATATACGATTCTGGAGATCAAACCCAAGTTGGCCACATCCAAAGTAAGTACCTTCTATACTACACTATCTCTCAGGCCCTGTCCAAAAATTTTTTATCCATTATAAACTTCAGGACTAGAGAGAAAGTCCAATATGATAAACACATGCTTTACATGCAAGAGGCCTTGGTTCGATTCCCAGCACAACCTTATCCCTAGAACAGAGAAGATAGCAATCCACCAGAACCAGATGTGGCTCCAAACTGAAAATAAATTTAAAAAACTGAGATCAAAAACAAGCAAATGAGGGGCCGAAGTGGTGGCGCAAGCCGTAAGGCATCACGCTAGCCTAGGACGGACCACAGTTTGGTATCCCGGTGTCCCATATGGTCCCCCAAGCCAGGAGCGATTTCTGAGTGCAGAGCCAGGAGTAACCCCTAAGCGTCACTGGGTAGGCCCAAAAAACAAAAACAGAAACAAACAAACAAAAAAAAAGCAAATGACATTACTGAGCTTCTTACCAGTTCACTAGCAAGAATTAGAACTCCTGAGAGATAATCTTCTACATCCAGATGAAATCCTTTCTCCCGATCCGGCTCAACTAAAAATGTTATCAAAGTAAAAATAAGGTCATTTTGTGAACACAATTTAACTCTACACATCTAAAATTACTTGCAGATATGATAAATTCCCTCCAAGTAAGTGAAGAGAAGATGACTCTTAAAAAACCTATGTTTCATATCATCAGAAACAAGACTTTCTTGGGGCCAAAGCAACAGCACAGCAGTAGGGAATTTGCCTTGCATGCTGCAGACCCAGGACAGATCTGGGTTCAATCCCAGAAACTTTCACTGTGAATTCTTGGAACTCATTAATTAAAATCCAACTTTTTCCTTTCATTCTTCTCTCAAAACCACTAAGTATGATACCTACTTTTTCAAAGCTACCCTTCAGAACTGAGCCAAGAGTAGCCCCATGGGAACCAGAATAATAGTACAGTGGGTAAGACATTTGCCTTACATATGGCTAACTGGAGTTCAATCCCTGGCACCCCACAGGGTCCTCAGAGCACCACCAGAAGTGATCCTTGATCGCAGAGCCATTAAGTAATCCCTGAGTACTGCCATATGACCCAAAAGAGCAAAAAATAAAAAGTATCCCTCCTGTATCCTAGAAGATCCCCAAGCATCACCAGGAATGATTCCTGAGTGTTCAGCCAGGTGTAACCCCTGAGTATCACCAAGTTTGGCCCAAAAAATAAAACGTGAAAGAGTAATCCTGAGCATTGCTGGGTATTGCTAAAGAGCCAAATAGTTAAAATTAAAACTCACAAAAAATTATATATTTAAGAACTTTAGGAGCCGGAGAGATAGCAAGGAGGTAGGACGTTTGCCTCGATTGCAGAAGAACAGTGATTTGAATCCCGGCATCCCATATGGTCCTCCGAGCCTGCCAGGAGCAATTTCTGAGTGTAGAGCTAGGAGTAACCCGAGTGCTGCCGAGTGTGACCCAAAAACCAAAAACAAATTTTATTTGTGTTTTGGGGCCACTCCCAGCTGTGCTCAGGGGTTACTCCTGGCTCCGATCTCAGAAATCGCTCCTGGCAAGCTCGGGGAACCATATGGGATGTCAGAAATTGAACTCAGGTCCATCCTGGGTTAGCAGCATGTAAGGCAAATACCCTACCGCTGTGCTATCTCTCCGGCTCCAAATTAAGAATTTTAGAAAGTCGAATCATCTGCAACTGACTTGTAAACAGCTCACACATGTACTCGCTGTAGCCACAGCACGCAATCTTGGGCCCACCAAGACTAGGCAAATGTGAATATACTTAATCCAAGGCTGCTGTACAGATGTTCATTGTACTATTCCTCTCACTTGTTTGTAAGCTTAAAACTGGGAACAGGGGTGGCTTTGGGCTATACCCAGTGGGACTCAGCCAGAGTTTATTCCCAATTCTTTGCTCAAGAATAATTCCTGGTGGTGGTTGGGGACCACATGCACTGTTGGAGACCAAATGAGAGACTGCTTTGATCAAAGTAAATGTTTTAATCCCTAATGTTATCTTCCCAGTCCAGGCTTAAAATTCTTAGAAAATTAATTTTAGAGGGGTCAGAGCAATGGTACAAAGGGTAGGGCATTTGCCTTGCACATGGCTAAATCAGGTTCAATCCTTGGCATCCCATATCGTCCCTGGTACCTGCCAGGAATGATTTCTGAGTGCAGAGCCAGGAGTAAGCCCTGAGCATCTCCGAATGTGACTCAAAAACCAAAGTCTTAAATATATATATATAAAAAAATAAAAAGCCCAAGATGTTGCTCAAAAGAGAACACTTGCCTTGCATGTGGAAACTCTGAATTTAATCCCCTGAACTAAAACAGAAGGGAAAAATGCCCTGAATTTGTATGCCCAAAATTTAGCTTAGTGGCAGAGTAGATGGTTTATGCTCTGCATGAGTGAAGCCCTCAGCACGTGCACAAATATAAACCAAAAAACCCTAAATTTTAAAAGCTTTAAAGTAAAAAAAAGCACAGTATGAAGTTGTACTTCTGAAATAGCTTCTACAGGGGCTGGAGCAATAGCACAGCAGGGAGGGCTACCTTGCTTGTGGCCGACCCAGGTTCAATCCTGGCATCCTGTTTGGTCCCTCGAGCCTGCCAGGAATAATTTCTGAGCACCACCAGGTGTGACCCAAAAACATAAATAAAATAACTTCTACATATACTGAATTAATATGTAATTTGCACCTTAATTTTAAAAACTGAAATAAAAGTAATGGGGGGAAGGGAGGAACAAATCTCAAGCATACTAAGCATGTCACAGTACTGAATATTTTCAATTTCTGTGCTCCCCAGCTGATTTTCTGCCTAGTTTTTTGTGTGTGTTATATACATATGTATATGGAATTTATATATGCATTATATATATTATACATGTATACATGTTTGTTTTAATTTCTTGGGCCTAGCGTGATAGTACAGAGAGTAAGGCCTTGCATGTGGTAGAGCCAGGTTCAGTCCCTAGAACCTCCAAATCCTGCCAGGATCAACTATCCTGAGTATCACCAAGTATAGACCAAAAATAAATAAATAATAGAAGTCTTGACTTACAATCCCATGCACAACAGGGTCTCACATATACAATATTATCTATCTACAGCTTCCAGCAGTGTCTATTTCCCTCCACCACTGTTTCAGGATCCCTTCCCATCCACTCCCCTCCATTTAAGTTTTTTTGTTTGTTTTCAACCACAGAAAAATAAAATTTAAAAAAGAAGAAAAAGGGCTCGGAGAGATAGCACAGTGGCATTTGCCTTGCAAGCAGCCGATCCAGGACCAAAGGTGGTTGGTTCGAATCCCGGTGTCCCATATGGTCCCCCGTGCCTGCCAGGAGCTATTTCTGAGCAGACAGCCAGGAGTAACCCCTGAGCACCGCCGGGTGTGGCCAAAAAAAAAAAGCCCTGCTATCAAAAATTAGGCTACTATGCCTCCACCTGCATGCAAGAAATAACAAAGACACTTACTGCCAAGAATTTCTGTAACTGCTTCTCGAGTCACTAGCGTTTCTGATTCCAGGTACACAACAAATGCCGCTAGGAAGACCAAGCGCTGCAACACAAACCTCCAGTGCTCGTGAAACCTGCATGGAGAAGCACAGTGGTACTGAGGGTGAGAGGACCTTGAGAAGGGAAGGGCACTTCCTTCCTTCACTTTCAGATTTAGAAGAGAAAAAAAAAATTGGGCAGGGTCTGGAGAGCACAGCGGGAGGGCATTTGCCTTGCACACGGCCAACCCAGAATGGATGGTGGTTCGATTCCTGGCATCCCAAGTGGTCCACCAAGTCTTCCAGGGGTGATTTCTGAGCATAAAGCCAGGAGTAAACTGATTTTTTTTTTTTGGTTTTGGGGTCACACCAGATGGCGCTCAGGGGTTACTCCTGGCTCTGCACTCAGAAATCGCGCCTGGCAGGCTTAGGGAACCGTATGAGATGCCAGGGTTGAACCCGGGTTGGCCACATGCAAGGCAAATGCTCTACCTATTTTACTACTGCTCAGACCTTTTTATTTTTATTTTTGGGAGGAGAAATTATTTTTATTTTTTGGGAGAAAAAAATTATTTTTTGAATAGCATATAGGATGCTTGCCTTGCACATGGCTGACCCTGGTTTAATTCCCAACATCCCATATAATCACCCTGAACAGCCAGGAGTAATTCCTAAGCACAGAATTAGGACTTGTTTAAATCAGGGGTCTCAAACTTAATTTACGTGGGGGCCACAGGAGGCAAAGTCGGGGTGATCCTTGAGTGCAAAGTCAGTAGTAAGCCTTGAACAATGGGGGGTGTGACCCAAACAACTAAAACAAAACAAGATTCCTCTAGTGCAGGGCCACAAAATGTTGTACGGAGGGCCGCAAACGGCCCGCAGGCTGCGAGTTTGACACCCCTGGTTTAAATCCTTTGTAATTGTAACTCCTGAGCATAATTAGGTGTGCCCCTCCCCCAAAAAAATTCCTTACAGCAAATCACAACATGTAAAAAGAAAGTTGAGTAAAATAGTCGGAGCAGGAGAGATAGCACAGCAGGGCATTTGCCTTGTACACAGTCAATCCAGGACAGATGGTGGTTTGAATCCCGACATACCATATGGATCCCTGTGCCTGCCAGGAGCAATTTCTGAGTGCAGAGCCAGAAAATAACCCCCGAGGGCTGCCAGGTGTGTCCCAAAAACAAACAAACAAAAAAGTAAAATAGTAAACATTTGCAACCTGAATTTACCACTTTGACTCTATAAAGCATGCTCCAATTTCGATGACAAGAAATAGTTCAGAAATCAAAGCAATAAAAAACATGATCCTGCTAAGAAAACTGAAGAAGCTAGAGACTAATAAGAACTTACTGTACCTTACCCTCAATATTTAACTCATGGCCACATTTTTTTTTGTTTTGTTTTGTTTTGTTTTTGGGCCACACCTGGCGTTGGTCAGGGGTTACTCCTGGCTGTCTGCTCAGAAATAGCTCCTGGCAGGCACGGGGGACCATATGGGACACCGGGATTCGAACCAACCACCTTTGGTCCTGGATCGGCTGCTTGCAAGGCAAACGCCGTTGTGCTATCTCTCCAGGCCCTCATGGCCACATTTTGATGTCAGGTTAGGATACTCAGAAAATCACTATTTACACTCACAAAAAATAACTATACCTTGCCATCACTACCCAGAGCCTAAAAGCTCAGGATGATGCTTAGAAGAGCTGGAGTGGTAGAGCATGCATTTCGCCTATGTCAGCATAGACCTACCCTGACCTCACAGCACCAACAGAGGTGACCTCTAGTTTTTATAAAAATAAGAAAGGAAATAAAGGGGCTAGAAAGATGATGGTTTTAGACATTTGCCCTTGCATGCAGCCGACTCTGGTTCGATCCTTGGCACACCATATGGTCCCTTGAGTGCCATCAGGAGTGATTCCTGAGCACAGGAATAAGCCTTGACCACTGCCAGGTGTGACACATAATCAAAATCCAAATAAATAACAAAAACACCAATTTTATTCTTTTTTTCCATTTCTTTTACATAGAGATTTTTATTTAATTCTCTACAAGCTATCATTCGGCACAAAATATATTTTTATAAAACCTTATATACATTATAAAATGTTACTTTTTTGTTTGGTTTTGGGGCCACACAAAAAGGGAAGCTCAGGGGTTACTCCTATCAGTGCTAGGGAGGTCACATGGGATTCCAGGGATCAAACCCGGGTTTGCTATGTGCAAGGCAAGTGTCCTATGTAGCTATAGTATCACATAGGCCCCTAAAATGTAAATTAATGTAAATTAATTTTTTAATAAATTTTTCATTGAACCATTTTGAGATACAGTTCAAAGGTGATCATACTGAGTTTTTTTTTTGTTTTTTTTTGTTTTTTTTTTTTTTGGTTTTTGGGCCACACCCTGTGACGCTCAGGGGTTACTCCTGGCTATGCGCTCAGAAGTTGCTCCTGGCTTCTTGGGGGACCATATGGGACACCGGGGGATCGAACCGTGGTCCGTCCTAGGCTAGCGCAGGCAAGGCAGGCACCTTACCTCCAGCGCCACCGCCCGGCCTCGATCATACTGAGTTTTAGTCATACAATTCCAACACTCATCCCTTTACTAGTGGACATAAAATGTTACTTCTAAAATAATGTTTCTGGGGGCAGAGTAATGGTGCAGCGGTAGGATGTTTGTCTTGCATGGATGGGCTAACCTAGGACGAACTGCGGCTCAATCCCCTGGCGTCCCATATGGTCCCCAAGCCAGGAGCAATTCTGAGCTCATAGCCAGGAGTAACCCCTGAGCATCACCAGGTATGGCCCAAAAACAAACAAACAAACAAACAAACAAAAAAAAACCCCACAAAAATGTTTCTGAGGCCGAAGCTATAGCACAGTGGTAGGGCGTTTGCCTTTGCCTTGCAAGCAGCTAACCCAGGAAAGACCTGGGTTCAATCCCTGGTGTCCCATATGGTCCACCGAGCCAGGAGTGATTTCTGAGTACATACCCAGGAATAACCCCTGAGCATCACCAGGTGTGGCACTAAAACCAAAAAGCTAAATAAATAAAATGTTTTCTTTCTGGGCCCGGAGAGATAGCACAGCGCCGTTTGCCTTGCAAGCAGCCGATCCAGGACCAAAGGTGGTTGGTTCGAATCCCGGTGTCCCATATGGTCCCCCGTGCCTGCCAGGAGCTATTTCTGAGCAGACTGCCAGGAGTAACCCCTGAGCGCTGCCGGGTGTGGCCCAAAAACCAAAAAAAAAAAAGTTTTCTTTCCTTACAAACCTGTAATACTGTTCAGCAGGGAATTTGGTCTTCAAAGATGTTAGGTGTGTCTTCACTGTAGCAAAATGCTCTCGTGCTTTCAAACATCTCTTTGGAACTGATCACAAAATTAAAAGGAAATGAAAATAAAATGTTAATCACAGTAAACACAAAGATCAAATTTTAAAGATAATTCTTGCTTAGTAATTTATGTACTTTAACCACATGTATATGTGAGCATCATCTAATTCTCAAGATCAAATCTCACGATACATTTCTGCTTTTCATCCTGGGAGTTAAAATATTATCCTTACTTTCTCTAATAATGACCAATACTGAGAAATAAAACTTGCCAAAAAGGAAAATGTTGGAAAACACATCAGTAATCTAATAACTAACTCTGAGAGTAAGGGACTCTGTACTAGTTGCTACATCTATTCCATCCTCAAAAGATGCGTAAAATTGGGGACTGCTTAACATTTGGTTAAAAGAGGCTTTATGAATTATACTCAATCAGGCTGATCACTTCATGTCACTGAAAAAAATGACTGCCCCTGACACTTATACATATCACTCTTTATCCAAAATCATTTTGGTTCTTTAGTTGTACTGCCTGCTTCATACCATGGAGGTTAAACATCAACTTTATTTGATATCCATTCATGAGGGTGACTGAGATTTCAGCCTGAGTATTTCATATCTACAACTGCACAATGATCAGCAACCATATTAATCAATAAACATTTGAGTTTGAAAAAGGAACCAAGGGCTAGCTAGAGAGATCATACTGTGAGTAAAGCACTAGCTTTATAAACAGCTAACCATGGGTTTAATTCCCAGAACCCCATATGAGCCCCTGAGCACAAAGCCAGGAGTAAGCCTTGGATTCAGTTAGGCATAGTCCAAAACCCACCCACTCACCCCCACTGGAGAAAAAAATAAGAACCAGGGCCAGAGTACTAGCAGAGTGTAGGGTGTTTGACCTGGGTTTGATCCCCAGCATCTCACAAGGACCCCCAAGCCTGCCGGGCGTAATTTTTTTTTTTTTTTTTTGGTTTTTGGGGTCACACCCAGTATTGCTCAGGGGCCACTCCTGGCTCTACGCTCAGACATCGCTCCTGGTAGGCTCAGGAAACCGTATGGGATGCCGGGATTCGAACCACTGTCCTGCATGCAAGGCAAATGCCCTACCTCCATGCTATCTCTCCGGCCCCATGCCAGGAGTAATTATAAGCACAGCGCCAGGAGTAACCCGAGCACAGGAGTAACCCCTGAGTACCACCAGGTGTGGCCCAAAAACAAAACAAAAAAAAAAGGGAACCAAATAAAAGTTACACAAGATGTCAAAGAGATAGCTCTCAACAGGCTGAGTGCATATTTTGCATGCCTGTCCTGGCCACCGAGACACTGCCAGAAGTGACCAGAGCACAGAGCCAGGAGTAGCTTCCAAAAAAAAAAAAAAAACCAAAACACTGCAGAATGTGGATCTACCCCAAAAGTTTCCAGATATTCAAGAGATCTGCCTAACTACTACAATTATCACTAGAATCCCAGCAAGTTAGAAACATTGCTATTTAGAGTCAGAGAGATTATACAGTGACTAAGGAACTTACCTTACATCTCACAGTCTTAAATTCAATCCCTGATAACACATATGGTAACCCCAGTACCACTATTCCTGAGCACAAAGCCTATTCACTCCTGAGAGTAACCCTACCAAAAAAGAAATACTCGACTGGACTTAGTACAGAGAATAAGGTGTTTGCATTGCATGCAGCCTACCCAGGTTCAATCCTGGGCTCCCCATGTGTCCTTCCCTCCCCGCTGATCCCCATTAGGCATGATACATGAGCCTATTGCCAAGAATAAACCTGCAAAGAAAAGAAGAGGAAAGAAAAAAATATATCTTCCTATTTATGCCATACTGGTGCAAAATGAGAAACCAAGCAAAATAGAAAACAAAAACTAATGAAATGAGTAACTCATCTACTCCAAATTGATTCGCCAATAATGAGACACATTTCATAATAAAGTCACATGTATAGGCTTTCTGGGCTGAAATAAGGTCTTTAAATGAGAAACTAATAGGCTGGGGGTGTAGACTAAATGAAAGTAAATGTATGTATGGCCCTATTTCCCTTCCCAGCACAAGTCAATTCTAGAGCATCCTATTCCAGGCATGACCCTCACAACTAACCAAAAATGACAACACGAGGGGCCTGAGAGCACAACGGTAGGACGTTTGCCTTGCATGCAGCCTATCCAGGACGGATGGTGGTTCGAATCTCAGCAACCATTATGGTCCCTGTGCATGCCAGGAGTGATTTCTGAGCGTGGAGCCAGGCATTAACCCCTGAGCGTAAAAATAATAATAATAATAATAATAATAATAGAATAAAATCAATCAAAACAAAAAACTTACTGTCCTGAAATCCAGCACCCTGATGGACCCCTTGCAGTAGAGTTAAGATCTCTCGAGCTGTTTGTTCTATACACTGCACAACTTTTCGAATTTCCTAGAGAATTGAAAAAATCAAAATGTCAGATAAATCCAACCTAATAATCACTGCAGCTGATTTAAGCTATGACACTTTCACATACATTCAAGCACGGCCTTCATAAGAGAAGAACAGGTACACAAAATATCCAGGCTCAAATCTTGACTTCTCTGGTACTTCCTTTATAGAAGAATGTCAGGAGAGTCTTTAATAATTCCTCTAACTTCCAAAGTCACCCACTGACCACCAATATCCCACTGGAGAGCCCAAGAGATTGCTCAAAGAACCAAGTGCATGCTCTGCATGGAGCAATCAGTTGGACCTTGATGCGAACATGGTTCACCTAGTACCTCAAGGCACAACACTCCTTCATACCCCTAACGCTTCCAGAAGCAAGTCAGAGAAACTCCTGAACACTGTCCGATGTAGGCCAAAAACAAAAGAAAATTCCAGTGAAATATAATTTGCAAAGAAAAAAATGAAATACAATACAGAGTAGATGTTTTTTATTCAGCTCTCTTACAAATATCCACTGAGCATTTAAGTGTTAGGCGTTGTTTAAATTTTGGAGAGCAGGGCCTGAAAGACAGTGCTGGGGGCAGGGCAGGGTACTTGTCTAGCTCTATGGCTGAGCTACATGCCCGGCTGCACCAAAAAAAAAATGTTAACATAAAAAAATAAAATAAAATAAAATAAAAAATGTTAACATTAGGGCAAGGGGGCATGGGTGTTTTGGGGGGTTTTTTTGGTTATTATTTACTTTCCTTTTTTTTTGGTTTTGGTTTTGGTTTTTGGGCCACACCCATTTGACACTTAGGGGTTACTCCTGGCTATGCGCTCAGAAATCGCCCCTGGCTTGGGGAGGGGACCATATGAGACTCCGGGGGATAGAACTGCGGTCTGTCCTACGCTAGCGGTCTGTCCTACGCTAGCGCTAGCGCTTGCAAGGCAGACACCTTACCTTTAGCGCCACTTTCCCGGCCCCTATTTACTTTTCTTAACGTTAGGCCAAGGAGACAATTAGCTGCACGATTCTGGAAAAGCAAACCATACCACTTAAAAGTCCTGTGAGAGAAAACTGGGGAAACACAGAAATGATAAAGACGCTAAATTGAATGAGCTATCAGTACAAAGGAAAAAAAAAAAAAAAAAAAACCAAGAGGGCACTGCAGAAAGAAACAAGAGATCAGTGGCCACAACAAAGTTTGAGAATTTTTTTTTTGTTTTTGGTTTTTTGGGGGTCACACCCGGCAGCGCTCAGAGGTTTCTCCTGGCAGGTTCAAGGGGGGGAACCCTATGGTATGCCATATGGGATTCCAACTACCATGCTTCTGCAGGCAAGGCAAACGCCCTACCTACCTCCGTGCTATCTCTCTGGCCCCAGGCTCGGATTTTTATCCTACGAGAAATGAGAAGCCATGGGAAAGAAGGGAAAGAAAAGGGGGGAGGGGGATACGTTTAAGACACCACCCAGGGCCGGGCGGTGGCGCTAAAGGTAAGGTGCCTGCCTTGCCTGCGCTAGCCTTGGACGGACCGCGGTTCGATCCCCCGGTGTCCCATATGGTCCCCCAAGCCAGGAGCAACTTCTGAGCACATAGCCAGGAGTAACCCCTGAGCGTTACCGGGTGTGGCCCAAAAACCAAAAAAAAAAAAAAAAAAAAAGACACCACCCAAAAAACACTTCTAAAAAAAGCCTTGGCTGAGTCCAGAGCGCTTCAACATCAACTCTGATGAAGAGATTCGAAGAGCTGAGATTAAGACCCAAGAAGTGGGGCCAGCGAGAGCATGGAGGTAAGGCGTTTGCCTTGCATAGAGAAGGACGGTGGTTCGAATCCCGGCATCCCCAGGGTCCCCCGAGCCTGCCAGGAGCCATTTCTGAGCGTAGGGCCAGGAATAACCCCTGAGCGGCGCTGGGTGGGAGGGAAGGAAAGGAAGGAGGGAAGGAGGGAGGGAAGGAAGGAAGGAAGGAAGGAAGGAAGGAAGGAAGGAAGGAAGGAAGGAAGGAAGGAAGGAAGGAAGGAAGGAAGGAAGGAAGGAGAGGAGAGAAAGGAAGGAAGGAAGGAGAGGAGAGGAGAGAAAGGAAGGAAGGAAGGAAGGAAGGAAGGAAGGAAGGAAGGAAGGAAGGAAGGAAGGAAGGAAGGAAGGAAGGAAGGAAGGAAGAAAATACGATAGTTAACTTTCAACCTCAATTTTTCAGGAAAAGTGGCTAGAATTTTTTTTTGGAAGTTGTATAAGAGAAACTGTAAAGCACCTGTGGTGAGTGAAATGACCCAAAAGAACTTTTTTAGGTATTTGAGTAACACTCCCATTTTACTTTGATGAGCCTTTGGAATATGCTGGAGTCACTTTTAATTATTAGTTAAATGTATATAATCTTTTTGTTGGGGCTGGAGTGATAGTACAGTGGTAGGCGTTTAACTTGCATGCAGCCAACCTGGGACCAATTCTGGTCTATCCCTGGCATCCCAATTGGTCCCCGAGCCTGCAGGGAGCGATTTCTGAGCGTAGGGCCAGGAGGAACCCTTGAGCGCTGCTAGATGTGACCCAAACCGCCTCCCCCCAAGATAAAATAAAATAAAAACAACAACCAAGAAGTCGGTCCAGCAGACTCGAAAGCAGCGCGAGGGAGATGCCCTCCACCAAAACAAGAGCGAACGCGACCAACCACGGCGGGAGAAAGGCTCCGGGGCAGGGATGGGCGATGTGGCCCAGGCACGCACAGGGAAAACAAAAAGAAACTTGCCTCCCGGATATCCTGCTCGGCAGCCAGGAAGCCCTGCAGCTCCACGAAGATCTCGCTCACAGACATGGCTCCACGGCGAACAGCGACCCGTCCAACAACGACGGCCCGGGAAGGCTGTTCAAGTAGAGGAAACCAGCACGGTCGACGGCAACTCCCGAGGCCGCCGCGTCCACGGGGTCCTTTACTACGGGAGTCGCAGGGGTCCTTCGAAGCTTTGGGCGCGCAGCAAAATGGCCTGTCCGCCGTTCTGCCTGAATAAAACTCGCTCCCGGAAGTAAGGTCGGAGCCGGATTGTGAGCGGGAGCTTCTATTGAGCTCTTCCAACAGGCATCGACCGCAACAGCCCGGAATGGGGAGGAGCCTGGGGGACGCGTGGGCTGAGATGAGCAGCTGAGGTTGAGCGCTGGATGGAGCTTGTGCGTGGTTGTGCGAGTGTCGGCTGAGTCGATGTATTTTTTTGTAAACTATGAAGGGTGTGCATAAGGAACTTGAGCAGGATCTAGAGATATTTCAAATTTCATAAAAGTTGAATGGTAATGCATTCCTATTTGCAAAAAATACACAGGAATGGGAGATTGGTAGAGAAGCACCTGCACCTTTGGTGTTGAAACGACGCACACCTGGAACTCAGCTGCTAATAACGACGTCAGTTACGATGTTTTAATGTAAAATAAAAAATTTAGTGACTTAATTGGACGAGGTTTAAGTGAGTACAGGTGATTCTGAATAGAGAATGTTTTGACAGCGAAGATTTACTTTGCCCCCCCCCCCTTTTTTTTTTGTTTCTGTGTGTGTTTTGGTTTTGGGGCCACACCCGACGGGGCTCGGGTTACTCCCAGCTCTGTGCCCAGAAATCTTTTCCTGGCAGGCTCAGGGACCATGTGGGATGTTGGGAATCGAACCCAGGTCCGTCCCGGGTCAGCCACGTGCAAGGCAAATTCCCTACTGCTGTGCTATCACTCTGACACCTGTTACTTATTTTTAAATGAGATTTTTAAGGGTCACGCTAGGAAATACTTCTTCCAATTAAGTAGCTTCATCCCTTCCTTGAAGCATACAGGTTGATTGAAGATTTCTCCGATCCCTTGTTCTTGTACTTCTCAAGTGAACTTAAGTGGTTGCTCATATTAATCAGGGGTCTCAAACTCAATTTACCTGGGGGCCGCAGGAGGCAAAGTCGGGGTGAGGCAGGGCCGCATAAGGGATTTTGCTTACCGAATATTCGCAATAAAAAATCGCATTAAACATTTGCATACCCCGAACGGAACTGCTCGGGGTATGCGAATGTTTAATGCAATTTTTTTTCTTACTAATGCGATTTTTATTGCGATTATTTGGTAAGCGAATAATCGAGAATACTGTGATATTTGAAGGCCGGCCGCGGGCCACAAAATGTACGGAGGGCCGCAAACGGCCCACGGGCCACGAGTTTGAGACTCCTGAATTAAGTATTGATTTATGGCTGGCTTTGTGTCACACGTTTTTCTTTAATTATCTTAAAGGAACTATTTCTGTGAAGTCAGTGATCATATTATTGATTATTAAGAAGATAAGTTTTTAATCATTTCCAACTTAATGTTCAAATTAAGACATGACTTTAGTTTATATAACTAGAATACATTGCAAGGAAATAACACTCCTAGGACATTAAAAACAAACAAAAGGGCCCGGAGAGATAGCACAGCGGTGTTTGCCTTGCAAGCAGCCGATCCAGGACCAAAGGTGGTTGGTTCGAATCCTGGTGTTCCATATGGTCCCCCGTGCCTGCCAGGAGCTATTTCTGAGCAGACAGCCAGGAGTGACCCTTGAGCACTGCCGGGTGTGGCCCAAAAACCAAAAACCAAAAAAAAAAAAAAAAAAAATCTTGCTTGTAACTAGTCTTCTCCTAAAAACCCAGTCTATTTTTTTTGTGTGTGTGTGTGGTTTTTGGGTCACACCCGGCAGTGCTCAGGGGTTATTCCTGGCTCCAGGCTCAGAACTTGCTCCTGGCAGGCAAGGGGGACCATATGGGACACTGGGATTCGAACTGATGACCTCCTGCATGAAAGGCAAACGCCTTACCTCCATGCTATCTCTCCAGCCCCAAAACCCAGCCTATTTATGAAAACATGAGTGTGCCCTAAAGAGAGAAAGCTAAACCTGACTAGGATTAGGAGAAATGACAATGGAGGGGAGCTTAGGGTGAGAGAGGCTCCCAAGGAAAGTACTAGCCCTCCCCTCTTCGTACAGTCCACCAGTTTAACCCTCTACCCCACACCTGAACTTGGTCACTCCCCCATCTAAGCATGCTGATTACAAACAGCTGCTCATATCCACCCTGGGACTATTGCTGTAGCCTGAGCTCCTTGCTTCCTTCTAAAGTCCACTCTTCCATTCTTTGCCTTTAATAGAATATTTCTAGAAAGGACGAGACAAAATCATATCTCGCTGCATTTACTGTCAGTGAATCTTATGCCTGACACAAAGCCCTTTAGTTCCAGCCTACCCCCTCATTCCTCATTGGACCAAATACTCTTAGTTTCAGCCAAGGATTGCCATCCTATCATCTCTCATAGTACTTTGGGCTTCCAGGTCTCAGATCTTCACCTCAGGTCAAATGCCACCTCCTTTAGTGCCTTATTCATGAGGACCCAATTTCTATCCCCAGCACTCAAAGCCAAAAGGAAATAACTTTTCATTCCCTTGGCCACACAATTGCTTCCAAAGGCCTCTTGTGGCTCTAATACGAATCACAAGTCTCATAGTAGGTCTCCAGAAACAAGTCAAAGAGCAATTTTTGCTTTGTTATTGTTGTTGTTTTGGGACTACACCGGGCAGAGCTCAGGGTTAGTCCTGGCTCTCTGCTCAGAAATCGCCCCTGGCAGGCTCAAGAGACTATATTGGATGCCGGATAGAACCCAGATACATCCCAGGGTCAGTGCGTGCAATGCAAAAGCCTTACCACTGTGCTATTGCTCTGGCCCTAATCTTAAAAAAAAAAGAGAGAGAATGGCTAGCCACTCAGCTAGCTCAGTCGGTAGAGCTAATAACATAGAAGAGTGGTTTCAGAGTTTATTTGGGAGCAGGGGAAAGGGTCCCCAAACTGGCTCAAATACAACTCCCAGTGAGTTGTGTGAGCTTGGGCCAACAATGCTAGAGGCTAGAAAGTTACACCTGATCATGCTTGTCTCAACATGTCCAGAATTGAAATCCAGCCCTGTGGGCTGCTATCTTCCCTACCCTGAAATTGAAAACATTCCCTTCCTCAGAGAGAAGGTGACACTAGTGTTGGGAATGCGGTGGCACATTTAATGCCTTAAAACAACTGTAATAGGAGCAACTTGCTAAACCATGAAGTTATAACCCAATACGTTTTTAAATCCTCTTCTGGGTCCAGAGACATAGTACAGCCAGCAGAGCACAGAAAACTTGCCTTGCATACATACAGCTTACCTGGGTTTGATCCCTGAGACCCCTTAGGATCCCAAGCCCTGCCAGGAGTGATCTCTGAACACCGAGCCAAAGTAAGCCCTGACCACTAGCAGGTAGGACCCCAAACCCAAAAATACAAAATTTTTTGTTGTTTTTTGGGTCACACCCGGCAGCGCTCAGGGGTTACTCCTTGCTCCAGGCTCAGAAATTGCTCCTGGCAGGCACGGGGGACCATATCGGATGCCGGGATTCGAACCACCGTTCTTCTGCATGCAAGGCAAACGCCCTACCTTCATGTTATCTCTCCGGCCCCCAAATTAATTAATTCTTTTTTTTTTTTTTTTTGGTTTTTGGGCCACACCCGGCGGTGCTCAGTGGTTACTCCTGGCTGTCTGCTCAGAAATAGCTCCTGGCTGGGGCCGGAGAGATAGCATGGAGGTAAGGCGTTTGCCTTTCATGCAGGAGGTCATCGGTTCGAATCCCGGCGCCCCATATGGTCCCCTGTGCCTGCCAGGAGCAATTTCTGAGCCTGGAGCCAGGAATAACCCCTGAGCACTGCCGGGTGTGACCCAAAAACCAAAAAAAAAAAAAAAAAAAGAAATAGCTCCTGGCAGGCACGGGGGACCATATGGGACACCGGGATTCGAACCAACCACCTTTGGTCCTGGGTCGGCTGCTTGCAAGGCAAACGTCGCTGTGCTATGTCTTGCGGCCCAATTAATTAATTTTTAAACTGCCCAGAAAACAAACATGTCAGGGCTGCTGCCAGTGAGAGAGCCAGATCCAGGTGCGCCCTACCGATAGGTGGCGCCCGAGCTCCTTCCTACTACTTAGCCCTGGTGTCGCCCCGCCCCGCCCCGGAGCGTCGTCCCGCCCCGCCCCGGAGCGTCGTCCCGCCCCTACGCCTAATCACGTGCTTCCCTCACTTCCGCCTTGGCGTCACGTGGAGGTCGGCGTTTCCGGTTGCGCCGCGTGGAGCGGAGTTGGCCTCTCGGGACTCTGGCCATGGCTGCTCTGTCCGGCCCCGCCAAGCCGTTCCTGTCGCTGAACCCCGAGAAGGATGAGCAGTTTCGGAAGGAGGTGGCGCAGATGCGCCGGCGCGCGAAAAAGGTGAGCGGGCGCCTGGGTCCTCCTCTCCTTTCTGCCGCCCTGCCGCCGAGCTGGGTAGGCCGCATCCCATGCGGTGGCCTGGCAGCTTGGGCCAGGTGGAGCCAGGAGTGACGGGGAGCGTGCTGAGCCTCCTGCTGCACTCGGTGCTTTCGCCTCATTTGGGAAGTTGGAGGTTTGGAAGCAGTCATGTGACGAGGAGCTGCTTTGGGGGTATTTGTTCCCCCCCACACCTGGCTGTGTTCAGGGCAGTGCTTCTCGGATTATTTTCTGCCGTGCCCTTCTAGGAAGAAGAAAACATTTTTCGCACCCTAAACCTGCAAAACAAAAATATATACAAATAATTTGAGCTTATTTTTTAAATCAGAGGCGATGTCTGCGTCAATGGCTACAATGAGCACGTTTCGCAATGCCTAGCTTTTCGAAGCGGGCTTTGAAGCAGGACGCAGCAACTCTCAGCTCCAGAGAGACACACAGAGACATAAATATGGGGCTTAGCTTGTTGTGACAGTGTTTGCGGAGGTCAAACGCGCCCCACTATTTTAGAACCACTGGTTTAGGGGATCCATTGCTGGAATCGCTCCCAGTGCTGCTGGGAGGACCGAGAGTGGAGCATGGACTGAGCCCAGGATTGACCTAAGTGGCTTCCAGGTCTTTGCTCTGAGTTGTGTCCTCGGCCCATGTTTTTAAAGTACTTTAAAAGTTTACATTGTGTTGCTAAGTTCCACTTGGCTGTCAGGGTCCCCGTTTACCCTGTTTTGATTAGTGGAGAATGCACGTTGGTAAGATTCAAATTTTTTTTTTCTGTGCAAGGAAAGGACCTGATGTTGAAAAAAAGGTCTTGAGGGGCCCGAGAGATAGCGTGGAGGTAGGGCGTTTGCCTTGCGTGTAGAAGGACGGTGGTTCGAATCCCAGCATCCCATATGGTCCCCCAAGCCTGCCAGGATTGACCCAAAAAAAAAATAAAACAAAAGAAAAAAAGGTCTTGAAATTATTTGATTAGATGGGTATGCGTAAACAAACAGGCCTCTTAACACAAAATTGAAGAGTGCGTTTTTTGTAGTGCTTCCCCCAAAGGATTTTGAATAATGTGTTGGAAAAGTATCTTCTTAATTTCTTAAACCGAGAGGCAGGGGATTTTACAGGTTTTATTGCAGTGGGGTATTTCCATTTAAAAGTATGTGTTTGCTTGTTCTTTGTGATTTCAGCAAAAGCAGCAACCCAAACAATTGACTCCAGGAGTGATCTACGTGGGCCATCTGCCACCCACACTTTATGAAACTCAGCTCCTCGCATACTTTTCTCAGTTTGGCACTGTCACAAAGCTCAGACTGTCCAGAAGTACAAAGGTGAGATATTTCTTTTATTAGTTTTAATTTCCAGAAGCTGATAATTATGGACATGTTGTTTTTTATAAACCTCCACAAAGGGAAGTGGGTGAAATTCAGGACCTGAAATAGCCACAAGAGCCAAATTGGGATTGGAGAGATAGTGCGGCAGGTAGGGCACTTGCCTTGCATGCAGCCAACTCAGGTTCAGGTCCCAGAACCCTACATATATTCCTCTCCGGAACAGTGCTTGATGTGATCCAGAAACAAACAAACCAACCAAAGTCAGTATTACTGATAAAGACTGTTAACTTAAGCTCAGATACCCTACAGTGGCCAAATTAAAAGGAGGGGACTGGAATCAGTAGGACAATTGCATTGCGCATGATTTACCAGGTTCAGTACCTGGCACTTAGGAGCGGTGAAAGCAAGCGGTAAGTCATCTGCCTTGCCCGCGCTAGCCTAGGACGAACCACAGTTTGAGCCCCAGCGTCCCATATAGTTGCCCAAGTCAGAAGTAATTTTTGAGCGCATAGCCAGGAGTAACCCCTAAATGTCACCAGATGTGGCCAAAACAAACAAAAAAACAAAAGAAATGGCACCCATATGGTCCTCCAGTTTTGCCATGAGTGATCCCTAAAAACTACAAGGTGTGCTTTCACCCCCCAGCAATATAAGAATGAAATACTAAGTAATAACTAAGTCAGCCAGAGAAATTTAGTTCAGGGGCTAAAGGTTTGACTGTATGAAGCTGAACCCATTTTGAACCCTGTCACTGCCCAGCACCACCAGAAATCATGCCTGGGCAACACCCGGGCTATAAGTAGGGAGGGGACAAAAAATAGAAATAAAAATTTTGGGGCCTGAGACAGCACAGAGGTAGGGCGATTGCTTTGCACGCAGCTGATTCAGATTTGAATCCTAGTATCCCATATGGTCCCCGTGCCTGCCTGGAGGCAGGCACCACTAGGTGTGACCAAAAAAAAAATGCTGTATATACTCGAGCATAAGCCAACCCCTCCCTCCAATTTTACCCTAAAAACTGAGGAAACTTAGTATCTCAAGTATAAACCAAGGTGGAAAAATGCAGTAGCCACTGGTAAATTTCAAAAATAAAAATATATACCCAAAACATGGGGCCGGGTAGGTGGCGCTGGAGGTAAGGTGTCTGCCTTGCAAGCGCTAGCCAAGGAAGGACTGCGGTTCGATCCCCCGGCGTCCCATATGGTCCCCCCAAGCCAGGGGCGATTTCTGAGCACATAGCCAGGAGTAACCCCTGAGCATCAAAGGGGTGTGGCCCAAAAACCAAAAAAAAATATATATATATATATATACCCAAAACAATTAGAATTATTGAGGAATCAGTAGGTTAAATGTTTTTCAGTATTTATTGCTACAGGAAAACTGTAAACTAGCAACAATAACTTTAAAATCATAGCTTAACAAGTAATCAAGCTAAATTACAAAGGTTAAAATCCTTCAGAATTGGATTCCTCATTATCATCATCTGTCCAAACAGAGCTTTGGCTGTATCTGATGTGAGATATCAACATAGACATTGTCATCACGATCAAGTTCTCAGATAATAACATCACTGCTGGGGTGCAGAATATTGTGGGTTAAATAGGACCCGAGTATAAGCCGAGTTCAGGGTTTTCGGTACAAATTTTCTGCCAGAAAAACTGGGTTTATAGTATATACGGTAAATAAGAATTTTGTAACCTTGGGCCTTCGTGATAGTGCGGTGGATAGGGTGTTTGCCTTGCACAAGGCCAACCCAGATTTAATCCCTGGCATCCCATGTAGTCCTCAAGTACCGCCAGGAGGAAGTCACTGCCTGCATTTTCTAAAGCATCCTACATTCTCATTAGTGTTAATAGATGAATGCTGTGGCTGTCCATGAGACAAAAATAAGGATCGATGGTCTGCGGGAACCTACTAAATTTTCTTTACTGATGGCTGTTGCTGTTAAATTAATTCCAATTCAGGGGCCTGAGCAGTAGTATCATGGGTAAGGCACCTCCCTTGCATTTTGCTGGTCCAGATTCAATCCACAGCATTCCATATTCCTTCCCCCTGATTGCTGAGTGCAAAGCTAAGTATAGCCTCACCCACCCCCCCCCCACCCCAAG
This sequence comes from Suncus etruscus, assembly GCF_024139225.1. NCBI lineage: Eukaryota > Metazoa > Chordata > Mammalia > Eulipotyphla > Soricidae > Suncus > Suncus etruscus. Next base: position 65,715,343 of record NC_064852.1, on the reverse strand, counting down.
AAAAAAACACGCACAGTAATAAGAATTTATTCCAATCCAGAATACCTCAAAGTTAGTTCAGATTATTTTGGATCTTTTCTTGAATTGCATGAGATTCTTTGAGTTAAGTTGGAATGAAAGGTGTTGGTATTTGATGATGGGGTGAATTAGTTAACTATTTAAATTCACAGATGAAGGGATTTAGTTCTTATTTTGGTGGATTTTTCATTACAGACTGGAAATAGCAAAGGATATGCCTTTGTGGAGTTTGAATCTGAAGATGTTGCCAAAATAGTTGCAGAAACAATGAACAATTATCTTTTTGGTGAAAGACTCTTGCAGTGTAAGTGATCTTCATTTTAGCTTGCAAATATGTCTGTAGGTGATGGGTGGTTATATGTGCCAACTTTCATATATCATCTTTTTTTTTTTAATAATATTTAAACACCTTGATTACAAACATGATTGTGGTTTTCTCATTTCATCTTTACAGTGATAAGGAATGGTGCAGGGATTTAAGTGTATTTTCTAGAGAGTCTTAACTGATTTTTCCAGAATAACAATTTTTTATGCTGACGTAGAATTGGGATGAATTACTCAAAGAACACATTTTTCTTATTTAATTTGATTTTTTTTTACTTTTTTAAATTATTTTTAATTAATATTTTTATTTACCACCATGATTACAAACATGTTTGTGGTTAGGTTTTAGTTATAAAACGAACACCCTTTTCACCTGTGCAACCTTCCCACTACTAGTGCCCCCCATTTTCTTCCTCCTCCACCCCTTCCTGTATTCCTGTTTCCCTAGCATGAGAGTGTCTTTCTTCCCACATTCCTGCCAACACTGATTATTCTTACTCCTTATGATGTGTACCAGTCTGTATGGTGTGAGATGATACCTCATTGTTGTTTTGACTTGCATCTCCCTGATGGTGGTTCAAATCTCAGCATTCTATATGGTCCCCCGAGCCTGCCAGGAGTAACCTCTAAGCGCTGCCAGGTGTGACCCAAAAAAATAACAAAAAAAAAGAATACACCTTTTGGAGCTGGAGAGATAGTACAGCAGGTACAGCACTTGGCTTACATGTGGCCAACTTGCGTTTGATCCCCAGTATGCCATATAGTCCCCTGAGTATGATCAGAAGTGATTTCTATAGACCAAAACCAAGCAGACAAAACTCACTTAGGCAGCAATATGCTCAGTACTAGCATTTGTGTCTTATGTGTGAGGCACTTGGTTGAGTTTCCGGCATTGCAAATGTTAAAAATCTTTCATACATGGGGCCGGAGAAAATTGTGGCAAAAAAATGCTCCATTGGTAAAGAGCATACTTGTGTATGTGATAGACCCCTCAGTTTATTCTCTGGCAGTTCCAATGTAGCCTTAGTGACCTCTTAGACCAAAACATTGCCAGAATTGGTTCCTGTAAATACATGTGTACATTTATTTGGTGTTGGCCCAACTCATAGGTTCTAAGGGCCCATGTGGTGCCAGTATAAGTATGATCTTAACTCATTCCTTTAAAAAAAATTTTTTTAATTTCGGGTTCACATTTCTGGCAGTACCTAAGAAATTACTCCTGGTTCTACATGCAAGAAATCCTTCTGATGGTGTTTGAGGGACCATATAGGATGCTAGGCTTCAAACCTGAGTCAGCCACATACAAAGTAAGCTCTTTTTTTTTTTTTTTTTTTTTTTTTTTTTTTTTTTTTTTTTGGTTTTTGGGTCACACCCGGCAGTGCTCAGGGGTTATTCCTGGCTCCACGCTCAGAAATTGCTCCTGGCAGGCACGGGGGACCATATGGGGCGCCGGGATTCGAACCGATGACCTCCTGCATGAAAGGCAAACGCCTTACCTCCATGCTATCTCTCCGGCCCCACAAAATAAGCTCTTTACCTGCTGTACTATCACTAGCTGATGTTTCTTAATTTTTTGTTTTGATTTTGGTTTGGGAGCCACACCTATCTATGCTTAGGCCTTACTCCTAGCTCTGCACTCAAGGATCACCTATGGAAGGCTCAGGGGACCATATCTGATGCTAGAAATCAAATCTAGAACATCAGGTACACGGCAAGCACTTTACTATCCTACAGCCCAGATGGTGATTGAACCCAAGTCCTTATCTAAATGAAGTGTGTTCTCCCACTGAGCTATGTTCCCCAGACTATAAACATGATTTTTAGATGTGATCTTTTTTTTTTTTTTTTTTGGTTTTTGGGCCACACCCTGTGACGCTCAGGGGTTACTCCTGGCTATGCGCTCAGAAGTTGCTCCTGGCTTCTTGGGGGACCATATGGGACACCAGGGGATCGAACCGTGGTCCGTCCTAGGCTAGCGTAGGCAAGGCAGGCACCTTACCTCCAGCGCCACCGCCCGGCCCCTAGATATGATCTTAAGAAAAGTGATAAGCAGGGGTGGCGAACAAGTTCGACACAAAGAGCCAAAATTTTAAACTGAGAGTCAGAGAGCCACACCACGCAGTGACCTGCCAAAACAGACAAACACTCACATAAAAGCATATAATTTTAACAATAATTAAACATATTGTATTTTGTCATTGAGTGAGGGTAAAAATTCTGTTCGCCACCCCTGATGATAAGTGAAGAATGAAACAGGGAAGGCCATGAATAAAAGTATTAAGCAGGCCAGAGAGATAGCATGAAGGTAGAACGTTTGCCTCACATGCAGAAGGACAGCGGTTCGAATCCTGGCATCGCATATGGTCCCCCAAGCCTGCCAGGAGCATTTCTGAGCGTAGAGCCAGGAGTAACCCCTGAGCACTGCTGGGTGTGACCCTCCCCCCCCCCCCAAAAAAAAAAGTATTAAACAAGTAAATTATTGCTGAGGGTGCATTCTGCAGGGTAACACTGGGAGACAGATTGATTGCAACTACCAGGTAAATTGTGGTTTTTTCCTCCTTTGGGTACCTGCTTTATGTTTTCAAGAATGTGCGTGTTAGTGGGAATATATATCTATATATATATATTTCAAATAAGATCTGGGAATGGCATTGGGAATTCTGAACATTAAAATCCTCACCCTCCTACCTGATTAAAAACTTTTTCTTGTTTCCCTTATAGGCCGTTTTATGCCACCAGAACAAGTACATGAAGAACTTTTTCAAGAGTGGTATACGCCATTTAAAAATCCATCATTTCCAGCAATAAAACGATATAATAAGGACCGGACACCTCTTGAAAAATTACAGATGGAGAAGCGATTTAAAAAGAAAGAAAAGTTACTCAGAAAGAAGTTGGCAAAAAAGGGGATTGATTATAATTTCCCCTCTTTGGTAAATATTCTGTAAATGGTTCTTTGTTTTATGGGACCAGGCGTTCTACTTCCCTAACCATAGCATATCTCTGACTAGAAAAATGTAGTGCTTGTAGGTTACTAAAAATGTTTTACCCAGGGGCCCGGAGAGATAGCACAGCAGTGTTTGCCTTGCAAGCAGCCGATCCAGGACCAGAGGTGGTTGGTTCAAATCCCGGTGTCCCATATGGTCCCCCGTGCCTGCCAGGAGCTATTTCTGAGCTCAGGAGTGACCCCTGAGCACCGCTGGGTGTGGCCCAAAAACCAAAAAAAAAAATTAGTTTTACCCAGGAACTGGAGAGAGAATGCAGAGTTCAGGCTCTTGGCTTGCATACAGCTGATCTAGTTTGGTACCTGGCACCACAAATGGTCTTCTGAGCAGTAGAAATGATCGCAGAGCAAGGAATAAGCCCTGAGTGCTGCTGGATATGGCCCAAATATGTCCCTTCTCTGTCCCAAAGGTCTCATTGCCAGAATTAAGTGCTGTCAGTAAATACTGAGATTGTAAATTGGCAATCCTTTAATGCTGTTTTAATTAAGTTGTTTGGGTTAGCTGTTTTGGTCCACACCAGTGGTGCTTAAGCTACTCTCAGCTTAATGCTCAGGGGACCTTGTGGTGCCAGGAATTGTACCTTGAACCAGGCATGTATAGTTTGCATTCTTAGTCTTAGAAATCTCTGGCCCAGTACTAAATTCAATCAGAAGGGGCAGAGGAGAGAGAGATATTACCTATATGAGGTGAACTATTACATATCGAAGAGGTTTAAGGAAGTTGGGGAAACACCTTTTGTTTGGGGTTAATAGCTGGGGGTCATCTTAAATGTGGCTTAACATAATTTTATTACCAACATCTTTGTGTTTAGTTCTATCCAGAATTCATATACAGAAGACTAGCTTCCTTCAGCCAGATTTCAGTTCCTCAAAAGAAAAACATTCTGTATATCATAGTTCTTGGGTACTCCTGTGAACCTCTGAGCTGGAATGGTGAAGCCTGAAACAGGCCTGTGAGAACTGGTTTCCTGCCTATTCCTTATATTGTGAGAAAGGCCGGCCTCATTTCCACCCCTGAGCTCTAACCAGAACAGGCAGCCAAAGAGGGCCTACCTTTACACATTGCTCCCAGATCAAGACTTGCTGGCCCCAGGATGTGATTTTTTTTGTTTGTTTTCTCTACTTCCACCTGTATAGTTTCAATCTGTTTCTTAATCTGGCACCTCTTTTAAGACTTTTGCTCTTTACTTTGGGCCATTTGCTCTAATTGTGAGTTTGGGTTTTTGTTTTTTTTTTACATTGCAATTCTCTGACCTTTAGAGAAGGAATTGACTGAGTGTATATAAAGATTTAATGCTAAACTTAAAGTGTAAACACTAAACACGTGAGACTACCATTTAATACTTCTTTGTGTTTCCTAAAGATTTTACGCACGAAAGCTGCCAACACTGATTTGAAAAAACCTGAAAAGACTGAGGTAAATTTTTACATATCAAATCCATGTTACATACTTGAGTAAAATAAATAAGAAAATATATTCTGGGGCCATAGCAATAGCACAGGGGGTAGGGCTTTTGCCTGGCACGTGGCCAACCTGGGTTCAATCCCCAGCATTATATATGGTCCCCCTGCTCCATATCTGCCAGGAGCAATTTCTTGGTGCAGAGCCAGGAGTAACCCCTGAGCACTGCCAGTATGCGTGCCCCCCCCCAAAAAAAAAAAAAAGAAAAGAAAATATATTCTTGGGACCAGAGCTATAGTACAGTGGCAAGGGTATTTGCCTTTCATATGTCCAACCTGGATCTGATCTTTGGTATCCATCGTGGTTCCCCAATCAACGCTAGGAGTAATTCCTGAGCACATCCAGTATGGCTCAAACAAAAAAATTTCCTGTAAATGATAAATATGTTGAGGCCGGAGAAATAAATAACACAGTGTTAGGGCGTTTGCCTTGTACGCAACTAATCTAGGGTGGTGGGTGGTTCGAATCCCAGCACCTCATCTGGTCCCTGAACCTGCCAGGAGCAGATTTCTGAGCACAGAGCCAGGAGTGTTGCCTGGTATGTCTCCCCCAAAAAATAAATAATGGTGAATATGTTAATGAAATTTCTTAAAATGTATTGAAGATGCTTGACACTACGAAGACAGAAACAGAAGCTGCAATCAGTCCTAAGACTCCTGAAAACACCGTGGATAGCCAGGTAAAATTGTCTTCAATACTCTGCATTGAGGGCCAGGAATGTAACTCACTTGTACTAGAGCACTTATTTCTTGCATACCACTTTGTTCAACTTTCAAATTTAGTCTTTTTAATATGATGGTAAATTGTTACTATCAGAGAAGGAAGAAATAAGCACCGTCTTTGTAAATGTTAAGTTTAACAGAATATAGCTAGTCCCTAAAAGTATATTTTATTAGCTGTGGAGTTTCTTTTTTTTTTTTTTTTTTTGGTTTTTGGGCCACACCCGTTTGACGCTCAGGGGTTACTCCTGGCTATGTGCTCAGAAATCGCCCCTGGCTTGGGTGGACCATATGGGACGCCGGGGGATCGAACCATGGTCCTTCCTTGGCTAGCGCTTGCAAGGCAGACACCTTACCTCCAGCGCCACCTACCCGGCCCCGATTTTTTTTTTTTTTTTTTTTTTTTTGGTTTTTCAGGCCACACCCATCTGATGCTCAGGGGTTACTCCTGGCTAAGGGTTCAGAAATTGCCCCTGGCTTGGGGGGACCATATGGGACGCCGGGGGATCGAACCACGGTCGCGATCTTTCCTGGGCTAGCGCTTGCAAGGCAGATACCTTACCTCAAGCGCCACCTCGCCGGCCCCTCTTTTTTTTTTTTTTTTTTTTTTTTTTTTGGTTTTTGGGCCACACCCGGTAACACTCAGGGGTTACTCCTGGCTATGTGCTCAGAAGTTGCTCCTGGTTTGGGGGACCATATGGGACACCGGGGGATCGGACTGTCAGTCCGTCCAAGGCTAGCGCAGGCAAGGCAGGCACCTTACCTTTAGCGCCACCGCCCGGCCCAGCTGTGGAGTTTCTATGCTAAGTTTTTATCGCTGAAAGGTGGTTTTACTTCTGTAAAAAGAGCATGCTTTGTGGGGCTGGAGAGATAGCACAGTGGTAAGGCATTTGCCTTGCAAGCAACCAATCCAGGATGGATGGTGGTTCGAATCCCAGCATCCCATATGATCCCCTGTGACTGCCAGGAGTAACCCCTGAGCACTGCCAGGTGTGACCCAAAAACCCAAAACAAAAAGAAAAAGAGCATACTTTGTAAATTGAGATGAGGTGATGGGAACTGAGGTCATTATCAATATCTTTCCATGTTTGTGTTAACTATTTTATATCTTTGAATCCAGGGCCCCACACCAGTTTGTACACCAACGTTTTTGGAGAGACGAAAATCTGAAGTAGCTGACCTGAATGAAGACGATGATGACGAAATAGTTTTCAAACAACCCGTGTCTGAAGTAAAAGAAGTAGCACAAGCACCTCAAACACCGACACATTCAAGGAAAAGAAGGCGAAAAAAAAGCAACCAGTGATCCTGAATGTATTATGTACAGTATTGTGGAAAATGGTTTTATTATGAGAACTGACTTTTGTTTGTTTTTTTTATATTTAGATACAGTGGAATGCAACCACTTAGGAAATATTTGGAGCAATAATTTTTCTATCAGTAAGAAAAACCTGTTGTCTTAATAGTAAGCCAGATGGCTCGGAAAGGTGGTACAAGAACATTTGCCTAAAATGTGGCTGATTCATATTCCACCCTAGAGTTTGGCCTGGTTCTTGTCAATAAAAAGCAGGGGTCAGAGAAGGCAGACACTCATTCTTCAGTCTTTGTTAAGATGCTTTGCTGAACTTGTTCTTGTTCCTTTTCACTGTGGATTTCCTGAGTCAACTTGTTCCAGACCTGCATCTCACTAGGTCCTCATTTTGGAGCCTGGGGGCTCTGCTTATAGCACCATATATTGTCCCCTGCACACTGCCAGGGGTGACTAAAAAAAAAAAAAAAAACAAGTCAATTGTAGAAATGTAGGCTTCGGGCCGGGAAGGTGGCGCTAGAGGTAAGGTGTCTACCTTACAAGCGCTAGCGTAGGACGGACCGCGGTTCGATCCCTTGGCGTCCCATATGGTCCCCCCAAGCCAGGGGTGATTTCTGAGCGCATAGCCAGGAGTAACCCCTGAGTGTCAAATGGGTGTGGCCCAAAAACCAAAAAAAAAAAAAAAAGAAATGTAGGCTGCATATGAGCTCTCAGTAACAAGATTCATGCTCTATCATTTTTGGGGGTTTGCTCTTGGTTTTGTGGTTGGTTGGTTTACCAGAAATCAAAGCCTGGTTGGCCCATGTGCAAAAGCAAGTGCCCTATCATCACTGGCTGCATCTTTGGTTTCCTTTGTTATCATTTGTTTTATTTTTTTATAAATCTTTATTTAAACACCATGATTACAAGCATGTTTGTAGTAGGGTTTCAGTCATAAACAATACCCCCCTTCACCAGTGCATTTGTTAGCACTTTTTAGTTATACATGTAACAGTGGAAGGACAGCTGTTAAATAGGATTTTTTTAAGTACTATGTTGTGCCCTTAAATAAAGAAAATCCCACTTGATTATCTACTTGATTCTATCAGACCATGCATATTTAGTAGGGGTGGTTCTCTTCGACTGAAATGGGCAAACTAAGTTCAATTGATGGAGACTAAGAAAGTATTAATATTGGGGCTGGAGCAATAGCACACAGCATGCAGGACGTTTGCCTTGCACATGGCTGACCCAGGTTCTATTACTGGCATCCTAGATGGTTCCCCCAAGCCTGTCAGGAATGATTTATGAGTGTAGAGCCAGGAGTAACCCCTAAGCATCGCTATTGTGGCCCAAAAAAGAAAAAAGTATCCGTTTCATTTATATATTTGATTGTTTTTAATAACTTAGCTTGGATTAATTGCTATTGTTTATGTGGAATTGTATTTCAAGATTGAATGACCAGAAAATAAACATTTTGTTTGCATTGTGTGTGCTAGACTTAAAGTATCTTATAAAATGGTTATACCTTCTCGGTTATATTTAGATCCTGGTTCTCTTGTTTGTTTGGGGGCCACAATCAGTGATGCTCAGGGGTTACTCCTGGCAATGTGCTCAGAAATTGCTCCTGGCTTGGGGGACCATATGGGACACCAGGGGTCAAACCATGCTCCGTCCTAGGTTAGCCGCCTGCAAAGCAAATGCCTTACCGCTTGCGCCATCGCTCCAGCATAGGTTCTGGTTCTCTTAAAATGTATTTACTATTAGCTATAATCTAGATTCATTCAAACCTTATTTTATTACCAAATATTTTTTCCTCTAAAGCTTATTGAGCCTATAATATATTTGGTTTTTGAACTACATCTAGCTACGTTCTGGGCATATTGCTGGTTCTGTTTTCAGAGGTCACTCCTGATAATGCATGAGGATTTCTATGATGCTGGGCTTTGAATCAAGGTCACTTGGATACAAGGCCTTAATTCCTATACTATCTCTCCAGCCCCAAAATCTTTAATAAATTGCTGTACAATAAAGAACACATACTGGTTTTTAAGTTTTCACAAACCAGCTTTTACTTCTAGAACAAGTGTTGTGGTTATGTTACTCACATCTGGCTGTCCTGTGGCAAGAAATTAGTTGCAGTGCCAGAGGTCATAGAGCTGCTAGAATAGAGCTAGGAGTATGGTTAGGCAGGCATTCTGCCAGGGGTTCGTTTTCTTTTTTCTCTTTTTTGTTTTTTTTTGGTCACACCCAGCTGCACTCCGGTTACTCCTGGCTCTATGCTCAGAAGTTGCTCCTGACAGGCTCGGGGGACCATATGGGTTGTCAGGGTTCAGTTCAACAGCTTTGCAAACATGCCCACAAATAGTGTATATTTAGCCAATGAAGCTTATTCAAGCCCGTCAAGCTTGTATATTTTCAACAGAATGAAATTGGATTTACAAAAGCCAATAAGAAGGCCTGATGACTGAATTGGAGACAAATGGATGCATGCAGGTGGGAAAAGACAAAATATGAGTCTCAAACTCAACTGTGAAATAACTGAAAGCAGCTAACACTAGGTGGCGATAGATGCCACACACTTAAAACCTAGTTGAAAGAGTACTCTTCATTAGCATATCTTAAAGATCTAGAGAAGCATCTTTTGGGCGGGGGGCTACACCTGATGGTGCTCTGAAGTTTCTTGCTCTGTACTCAATTACTTCAAAAATAATAGGGAGCCTTAGAGATAGCACAGTGGCAGGACATTTGTCTTGCTTGCAGCCGATCCAGGATGGACGATGGTTCAAATCCTGGCATCCCATGTGGTCCCCTGATCTTGTCAGGAGCGATTTCTTTTTTTATTTTTTTCCTTAAAACCCATAGATAAGTGAGACTATTCTGTGTGTCTCTCTCCCTTGGACATTTCACTCAGCATAAGTTTCCATGTCCATCCATGTATAAGTACAAGACATGTTCTAACCTCTGTGCTATTTCTTCAGCCCCAAGAATCTTACATATTTGAGTACTTAATAACTTCCTTTGAACACTTTATTGTTGAAAATATATTTAGCAAAGTATTTTGGGTCACCAGCAATACAATAAACTGATGAGGAAAACTACAAGCCTTTAATGAAATCACATACACTGATAAATATAGCTTAGGACAATTGTGCAATAATTGTAAGGAAAATAATGTTATTTGACGTTTCCTGGTATCTTTGAATTAGACGATTTTTTTTTTTTTTGCCACACCCAGCAGCGCTCAGGGGTTACTCCTGACTGCACTCAGAAATCTGGCAGGCTCGGGTGGACCATATGGAATGGAACCATAGGGAATCAAACCTGGGTCCATCCTGGCTTGGCTGCATGCAAGGCATGCCCTACCATATGCTACTGCTCCGCTCTGCTCCGAATTTGGCGAATTCTAGTAATTTTACCTTTATTTTTAATTTTTGATGTTTGGAGTTCTATCTGGCTGTGCTTGAGGGATACTCTTCATTCACTTCTCAGTGGTTCTCAGCAGTGTTTGCATATCATGCAGAACTTGGATTTAACTGGGGCCTCCACATGCAAAGAATGTGCTCAGTTACCTATTGAGCTCTCTCTGGGCAAGAGGCTCCATTTTGAAATTTTTTCACAAAGAGAACTTTGCTTTACAATCACTAACCACACAAAATCTAGCCTGTGGTGTTCACAACATTTCCTAGTTTCTTTCCTTCCTTCTCTTTTGTCCTTTAGGGTTCATTGTTCATGAGTACTAAACTAGAATGAAGAAAATGTTAAGCTCATAATTTGGGGTACTGTTTCTAATTTTGATTAGTAGTTGGGTTTGAGGGGGTTAGTTTTTGGGTCACACCCAATGACGCTCAGGGATTACTCCTGGCTATGCGCTCAGACATTGCTCCTGGCTTGGGGACCATATGGGATGCCGGGGGATAGAATCGCAGTCCTTCCTAGGCTATCGCAGGCAAGGCAGATGCCTTACCTTTTGCACCACTGCACTGGCCCCTGATTAGTATATTTTTTGACATTTGGGGTTTGTTTGGTTTTTTTTTTGGTTTTTTTTTTTTTTTTTTGGTTTTTTGGGCCACACCTGTTTGATGCTCAGGGGTTACTCCAGGCTAAGCGCTCAGAAATTGCCCCTGGCTTGGGGGGACCATATGGGACGCCGGGGGATTGAACCACAGTCCTTCCTTGGCTAGCGCTTGCAGGGCAGACACCTTACCTCTGGCGCCACCTCACCGGCCCCTTTTTATTTTGATTTGGGACCATACTCAGCAATGCTCTGGCTTAACTTCCATCCTCAGTAATCACTCCTGGTTAGCTTGGGAAACTGCAGGATGCCAGGGATGGAACCTTGGTCAGCTGTGTTCAAGGCAAACTCCCTACCTATTGTATTCTTGCTCTGATCCCATATTTTGGAATTTTATTTCAAATTCTGTGAAAGCATATATTTCTGGTTTTCCCTCATAAAACCACACTCTGCCCAGAAGGCAAGTACTCCCTTCAAGACAAGCATGAATATTCCATTGGGCTAATCAAAGAATGTCTCACACACTTACACAGAAAGTTTTCCTGTGCCAGAAGCCTGTTTTAGAACTAAATTGCTAAGCAAGCATCTCCGTAACCCAGATACCAAGGTCTGTTCTCTGTGCTAACAGAAAAGGAAACAAATTTGCAGCAGTATTATGGAAGTCACTTTTCAGTGCTGATAAGGGGTTAATTTTAGAATCTCCTCTGTTATAAATAGATTCTGTCCACCTAAGGTGGCCAGGGAAAGAAATGCAGACATTTGATCCTTGCCAAACTCGGTTCCTGCAGCAAATGTGTTCTGAGTAATGCCATTAGACTCCAGTTTTGTTCACAGGTTCCTCTTTGTTTTAAGTAGTCCATAAAGGAAGTATAATGTTGGCATGGGGATAGAGGGAAGCAAGACATTTGCAACAGGAATCCGGGAGAGAATCCTAAAAATTGACCCCCAAAAGACACTAGATGTATGGTTGTTTTATTTTGGTTTTTTTTTTTCTTTATTGGCAATGATGCAGATTAATCCTGGCAACAATTTTCTTTGGAAAAAAATGAGTAAATTTTTCTTTTTTTTTTTTTTCTTTTTTGTTGGTGGGGGGGGGTTGGGCCACACACCAAAGGTGCTTGGGTTTCTACTCGTGGCTCTTTGCTCAAAAATCACTCCTGGCAGGTTCAGGGGACCATATGGGATGCCGGGTCCATCCCGGGTTGGCCGCATATAAGGCTTGTCTCTTTTACCTGAGTTTCCTCCCAGCACACCATTTTTTTTTCAATAAATATTAGCTATTTTCTCTATTCAATAATTATTAGCTACTTATTTCCTCTGTGTTGTAGCAATATTTCTTAATAATTTTTTTTCAAACAGCCTTCTCTGTAAACTTAAGGTCTTGACTTTTCCTTATTTTCTCACTTGGTCAATTTATTTTTTCCTCCTCCCAAGATAAAAATTGACATTATTGGGCCTGGAGAGATAGCACAGCGGCGTTTGCCTTGCAAGCAGCAGATCCAGGACCAAAGGTGGTTGGTTCGAATCCCGGTGTCCCATATGGTCCCCCGTGCCTGCCAGGAGCTATTTCTGAGCAGACAGCTAGAAGTAACCCCTGAGCACCGCCAGGTGTGGCCCAAAAACCAAAAAAAAAAAGAAAAGAAAAGAAAAAAATTGACATTATTACTTTAAAGTCCAGGCATCAGAAAATGTGAGGCAACTACATGGGGAGGAATTGATCCCCTGGATTGTCTTATGGCTGTGCAGGAAGTGCTGGTGGCTACAGTCCAATCCCTTCTCTCCTCTACACCTGGTATATGGGATCACGAAAGAGGCATTAAGCGAGTCAGTCTCAGAGGCCCCTTCTTACCCTAACTGCTAAAGTTCTTCATTGAGCTGGAGCAATAGTATAGCGGGTAGGGCATTTGCCTTTCACACAGCTTGCACACAGGCTCAATCATCATGGCACCTTATATGAACCCCTGAACCTTGCCAAGAGTGATCCTTGAACACAGAGCCAGGAGTAAACCCTGAGCACCACCATGTATGATGCCAAAATCATTAATAATAATAATAAAAATAAATACTTCATTGGTTTTGAGTGTCATTATTGTTTACTTGGGGAGGGGGGGGGCACACATCTGGCAGTGTGTAGAGCTACTCCCAGTGATGCTCAGGGTTATGCCAGAGATCAAACCTGTAGTTACTGTAGGCCATACCTGATGATGCTCAGGAGTCACTCCTGGTTCTACTCTCAGGAATCACTACTGGCTCAAGAGACCATACATGATGCCAGTGACCAAACCTGGGTGGGCCACAGCAAAGCAAGTGTCCTCCTACCGTTATACCGGTACTTTCCCTCCATCCTATAGCCCCAGCTCTTGAGTTATCTCTTTTGTTGTTGTTGTTGTTGTTTTTTGGGGGTCACACCGGCAGCACTTGGATTACTCCTGGCTCTACGCTCAGAAATCTCCCCCAGCAGGCTTGGGGGACCATATGGGATGCCAGGATTCGAACCACTGTCCTGCATGCAAGGCAAACGCCTTATTGCTGTGCTATCTCTCCGACCCCCTTGAGTTATCTCTTAACCCTAAAGTTATACAATGGAGTCCATTACAAATCCCTCATTCCAGCTACTATGGGACAGAGTACCCTGAGACCAGCAGACCTGAGTAATCTGTGCCTGGCTATCTCCAGTGAGGAGGAGAACCTCACCTCCCATCACCATACCCCATTACCCTCACCCCAACACAGAGATCAAAGCTAACCTCAGAGAACACTAGGCACTGTAAAATGAGTTCAGCAGAGCCCAGGAATTGCCTCCTAGGGACAGGAACTGGGAGGGTGTCCATCCTCACCTCTTCTTCCACAATCAGCATTCAGCACAGAAAACCTCCAGGCTATACTCCATGGGTGACCAGCAGCACTAGAGTGTGTTGTGGAGCTGGGAGGAAAGCGAAAAGGTCGGGGGCTTTATTTGATGTGTGATGTGATAGAATTTACAGGAGATCTAAGATTCAAAATCTGCTCGCTTCGGCAGCACATGTACTAAGATTCAAAATCTGAAAATCGGGGCCGGGAAGGTGGCGCTAGAGGTAAGGTGTCTGCCTTACAAGCACTAGCCAAGGAACGGACCGCGGTTCGATCCCCAGGCGTCCCATATGGTCCCCCCAAGCCAGGGGCAATTTCTGAGCACATAGCCAGGAGTAACCCCTGAGCGTCAAACGGGTGTGGCCCAAAAACCAAAAAAAAAAAAATCTGAAAATCAACATGCTGAGAAAACTTACTGGGGAAGGAGGTTTGTTGAACCATATCTGGTAGTGTTCAAAAGCTATTCTGAGGGGCCGGGCGGTGGCGCTAAAGGTAAGGTGCCTGCCTTGCCTGCGCTAGCCTTGGACGGACTGCGGTTCGATCCCCCGGTGTCCCATATGGTCCCCCAAGCCAGGAGCAACTTCTGAGCACATAGCCAGGAGTAACCCCTGAGCATTACTGGGTGTGGCCCAAATACAAAAAAAAAAAAAAACAAAAAAAAAACAAAAAAAAAAAAAGCTATTCTGAGTTTTCTCTGTTCAGGGTTCACTCCTGGCAGGACATTGAACCAGAGGCCGCTGGATGCAAGACAAGTGCCTTGACCCCTGACTCATTACTGGAAAACCATTAAAGGAAAAACAGTGCTGGAAAGATGCAACAGGAGATAAGGCACTTGCTTTGCAAGCAACAGTTTCCTACTGACCCTGATTGGATCCTCTAACCACAAATGGTCTATACCACATATGGTAACAGCTAGGGGTTACTCCCAAGTGCTTGGTCCCAAAGTCTAAATCACTTTGCCTTGCTTGTGGTTGGGCTAGTTATATTCCCAGAACTATATGGTCCTCTAAGCAACCCCTGAGAGCTACCTAAAAGCATGGGTCCAGGAATATCACCAAAGTACTTTCTCCCAAAGAGAAAATAGACCAAAGGATATGAAAGATTTTGCTTTCCTAGAGTCCCTCGATGACATGCAGCAGCCTGATTTCTCCTGTGCTCCTGTGCTCATAAGTGCTCATAGTGAGGATAGGTTTATCCTCACTAGCAAGCCCTGTGATCTGAATGAGTGACTCCTACCCCAGCTTGTAAAAGTGGCCCAGCTCAGAAACAGGCAAGGCAAAATGTACATGCCCCTCCTGGGACTCTTGCAAGAATGACTAGGAATCAGCTCCTTCCAGGGGGCCTCTGACTTTTACCTGGTATCATGAAGCTGCTAGTGAGCCTTCTACCAGCTCAGGAGGTGCTTGTATGACACAAAGTCAACCTCTCAAAAGTTGTAACAATGGCTGGGCCCGGAGAGATAGCACAGCGGTGTTTGCCTTGCAAGCAGCCGATCCAGGACCAAAGGTGGTTGGTTCGAATCCCGGTGTCCCATATGGTCCCCCGTGCCTGCCAGGAACTATTTCTGAGCAGCCAGCCAGGAGTAACTTACCCCTGAGCACCGCTGGGTGTGGCGGGTGTGACGGGTGTGGCCCAAAAACCAAAAAAAAAAAAAAAAAAAGTTGTAACAATGGGCTGAAGCAATAACATAATGGTTAGGCTTACATGGGTAGATGGATAGATTGCACATGGAAAACCGGATTTGATCCCCAGCATCCCATATCATCTGAGTCTTCCAGAAGTAACTTCTGAGCATGGAGCCATTACTACTCTAAACACTACTGGGTATGTCCCAAAAATCAAACAAAGAAAGAAAGGAAGAAATGCTGAACCAATAGGTACAAAGACATTTATTTGAACCTTTTGTTCCTGTTAAGCTTAACTTCCCTAATCTGTTCAGTAAGGTGTGCCAATACTTCCCTTTCCCCCCCTCATGCTGAAAACATTTTTGAATTAGGTTTCTGTCACAGATAGTCCAAAAGTTCTGATACAAGCAACATATTTTGGGTGAGGGGATCAATCCTGGCAGTGTTTGGTGGGATCATGTGAAACTAGAGAGAGCAGAGGTTTCTGAATGGAGTCTATACTCAGGCCTTCAAGCCATCTTATCCCATTCAAGCAACAGATGGGGTCAGGGATGTGGCTCATTGACAAAATACATGTCTTGAAGTCAAACCCCAACAGTGCTCATGACTTACTGCCTGCTCTGTTTTCAGGGATCACTTCTGGTGGACCTTGGGGAACAATATGTGGTGCTGAAGATTGAGTCTGGAACAGCAATGTGAAAGACAAGCACTTTACTTATACTATCTGTCTCGTCTCAGGTTTTGTTTTGTTTTTTTTTTTTATTTTGTGAGACTGGAGCAATCGTCCAGTAGGTAGGGCATTTGCCTTGCATGAAGCTGACCCAGTTTCAATGCCCAGCATCCCATATGGTCCCAGATCCTGCCAGGAATGATTTCTGAATGCAGAGCCAGGAGCAACCCCTAAATGTTGCAAAAAAAAAGTTTTTGTTGTTTGTTTTCTTGTTTGGGGGTCACACCTCGTGAGCTTAGGGATTACTCCTGGCTCTGTGTTTAGGGATTACTGGCTGTGCTCAGGGACCATATGTGATGCCAAAAATCAAACCTGTGTTGGTCACATGTAAGGCAAGTGCCTTACCCACTGTACTATCTCTCTGACCCTGGGTTTGATTTTTTTTAAAGGCAGACTTTTTATATTTTTTGGTTTTTGGGTCACACCCGGTGGTGCTCCGGGGTTACTCCTGGCTCAGAAATCACCCCTGGTAAGCACAGAGGACCATATGGGATGCCAGTATTTGAACCACCATCTGTCCTGTGTTGGTTGCGTGCAAGGCAAAAAGCTTACTGCTGTGCTATCGCTCTGGCACTTGATTTTTTTTTTCTTTTTTGGGTCACACCCGGCAGTGCTCAGGGGTTATTCCTGGCTTCAGGCTCAGAAATTGCTCCTGGCAGGCACGGGGGACCATATGGGACGCCAGGATTCGAACCGACGACCTCCTGCATGAAAGGCAAACGCTTTACCTCCATGCTATCTCTCCGGCCCCCGGCACTTGATTTTTTATTTATTTATTTATTTATTTATTTTGGTTTGGGGCTAACCTAATGGTGCTCAGGACTTATCCCTATCTCTAAACTCAGGGAACACTCCTGGAAGACTAGGGAAATCATATGTAATGCCAAGGATTAAATCCATGTTAGTCACATGCAATGCAAGTGTCTTTCCTACTGCACTATGTCTCTGGCCCCAAGATGTGATTTTTGAGGGGTTTAAGTGGGGGAAATCAACAATGCTCGGGCCACTTCATCTTTTGTGGGGAGGATCACACCTAGCAGAGTTCAGATTTGTGTGTTCAGGAATCACTCCTAGGCAGTGTGGTGGTGGTGATGGGGATGGGAGATAAACAGAACCAAAGTTATATCACATACAAGGCAAAGTCCTTCCCTCCTGTACTATCTCCCCAGCTCATGCATGCTTCAGACCCACTCCACCTTATTAGAACAATTAACACTGGGTATAGTAGTATCAGCACAGAACTGGAGAGAGCACTCAGAGGAAGCACAATTCCAAAGCTTTTCTTGGTGCTCTAGCAATGTGGCTCCTGGAGAGCAGGGGCTTAAATGAACCGAAGATCATTACTCTCATCCCAATAAACACAGGAAATTGGAAACCTCATGCAGTATGTCCTGTTTGTTAGCTACCTTCAAAAAAAAAAAAAATTGCCCCAAGTTTCAGCAAACTGCAAACAAAAGCTCTGGGAATCTTTAAGGGAGTGGTTTACACTTAAATGCTAGTAATGCCAGGAAGCCTTTAAACCACTGCCCATCCCACCACCACCAATGGGGGAGCTTCTTCTTTCATTGCAAACCTGCCTTGCATAATTTCAGATCCCTTTTGTTTCTTGAAAAATACCCACATCTACTTACTAGATGGAAAAAAAATAAAGGTCAACAAATCATCTCGTAGGTATGTGTTGGTGAGAATTTCTTGCATCCCCGCAGGGAGACCTGAGTAGGGACCATAAAAGACATTTGTATGGTGGAACACAGAGTTGGAATGCTTCCCCAGATGCTCCAAGTGTTAGTAAGCTGGGACTTTCTCTGATGTTAGAAGCATACCACGTGGATTTCTTAGTAAAATCTCTTGATCTTGAGCAGACAACCCAAACAAACCCAATGGCAAACATTGTTATTTGATTTTCCTTTCCAATCCATGTTTTCAGAAAAGATTAAAATTTTGTTCTAACAAAGTGCATTGAAATTTCCCAGTTTATTATTAAGGAAATAAAACTGTTTCCTTCCCTTAGAAATAAAACAGACTTTTTTTGTGTCACGTTATTTATGGCACTTGTTGCTGGATAGATTGACTAATTCCCGTAAACAACATACTTTTTTTGTAGGGGGGAACATGTGTGAGGCAGCCTCCTTCTTTTTTTTTTTTTTTTTTTTTTTTTTTTTGGTATTTGGGTCACACCCAGTAGCACTCAGGGATTACTCCTGACTTTATGCTCAGAAATCGCTCCTACCAGGCGTGGTGGACCATATGGGATGTCGGGATTCGAACCACCGTCCTTCTGCATGCAAGGCAAATGCCCTACCTTCCTGCTATCTCTCCGGCCCCTTTCCCCTTTTTTTTTGCCAAGTGTCACATAGTCAAGCAAACAGGCTCAGAGAGGCTGAGTAACTAGTTGAAGGTCATAGAGATTGATTGTCAAAGGGCTTTCCTGAGGCTTCAAGAGCAAAGTGCTGGGTCCTTGCCACCTTTTCAACCTTCAACCTCATCCATGAAAAACAAGTAAATTTTACTTTATTTAAAAAAAAATTTTTTTCAGGCTGGAGAGATAGCACAGAGGTAAGGCATTTGTAAGCAGCTGATTCAGGATGGATGGTGGTTTGAACCCCAGCATCCCATATGGTCACCTGTGCCTGCCCAGGGTGATTTCTGAGCTCAGAGTCAGGAGTAACCCCTGAGCACCACCAAGTGTGACCCAAAAAACAAAAAAAAATTTTTTTTTGTTTTCTATAGTAGTAGGATGTGATTATTCTGGACAAGAACTGGGTGCTGAAAGAAAGTGAAGAGATGTGTATGACACATATTGTAAACCATACTGTAACCATATTGTGTAAACATATTGTAACCATATTGTAAACCATAGTGAAGGGAAAGGTGGGAGAAAGGACATAGAGACGATCAAGCGGCAGGGCAGGGAAGAGGATGGGAAACAAACTGAAGACATTGGTAGTAAGGAATGGGCCTTTAAACTCAGTCAGGAACAATTTTGTAACTCTTTCACTGTGATTAAATTAAAATTTAACAAGAGAGATAGCACAAAGGTAAGGCATTTGTTTTGCAAGTGACCAACCCAGGACCAACAATGGTTCGAATCCCAGCATTCCATATGGTCCCCTGTGCCTGCCAGGAGTGATTTCTGAGCAGAGAGCCAGGAGTAACCCCTGAGCGCCACCGAGTGTGGCCCAAAAAACAAAAAAAAGGGGGTGGCCAGAGAGATGGCATGGAGGTAGGGCGTTTGCCTTTCATGCAGAAGGACGGTGGTTCGAATCCCAGCATCCCATATGGTTCCCCGAGCCTGCCAGGAGTGATTTCTGAGCATAGAGCCAGGAGTAACCCCTGAGTGCTGCCGGGTGTGACCCTCCCCCACCCAAAAAAAATTAAAATCTGGGGCTGGAAAGCTAGTACAGAAGGTAGGGTGCTTTTCTCACATATAGCTGACCTGACTTCAATTTCTGGTCTCTGACATGCCATATGAATCCCTGAGCACTGCAAGGAGTTGTCCCTAAATGCAAAGCCAAGAAAACTACATGTTCCCTGCATATATCAAATACAATATATATGTGTATATATGTATATATATTAAGGTGAAAGAGATAGTACAACAGGTAAGGTGCTTGTCTAACACATGCCCAACCCTCGTTCAATTTCTGGCACTACATTTACACGAACCATTCCAGATGTGATACCTGAACACAGTGCCAGGAGTAAGCTCTGGGTACCATTAGGCATAACCCCAAAACAAAAGCAGAAAATAGTTTTATTATTGGGTTGTTGAAATACTTATGTGAGGTCTGGGCTTAATCCTCAGAATTACATGGTCTCCCAATACTCCTGAGTGTGCTCAGAAGTAACAAAAACCCAGTGAAGAATCATCTTTGGGCTCAGTTTGATCCCTGGCATCACTTCCTGAGCATCTCAAAAGCAAGTTTCTGAGCACAAAGCCAGGAGCAACCCCTGAAAGTTGACAAATGTGCCCAGTAAACAAACAAACAAAATCAACATTATTTTAATATCTTACAATCAGTATAATGCTGTTTATTTTGTTTAGAAGGTTTTAAGTAGTACCAGAGCAGATTGTGTTCTTGCCCTTCACACAGCAGACCCAAATTTGATTTCCAGAACAATGTATGGTCCCCCATTTCCTGCCAGGAGTAATCCTGTGCACAAAGCCAGGAGTAAGCACTTCTGGGTTGCCCACAACCACCACCACCGCAAAAAAAAGAAAAGCTAAAACCATGATTACAGAGGCCAGAGAGATAGTACAGCAGGTACTTGTCTTTCATGAAGCCAATCTGGCTTCCCTCTGCGTCCCATATGGTCCCTAAAACACCACCAAAAGTGATCCTTGAGTGCAGAGCCAGGAGTAACCCCAGAACTTTGCTGGGTGTGGCCCCAAAACCAAGCAAATAAACAAATAAATATTAAAAAATAAAACATGATTACAGGGGCCAGAGCAACAGCACAGCAGTAGGGTGTTTGCCTTGCATGCAGCCAACCCAAGATGGACCTGGGTTTGATTTCTGGCATCCCATAAGGTCCCTGAGCCTACCAGGAGCAATTTATTTATTTATTTATTTTTGGTTTTTGGGCCACACCCGGCGATGCTCAGGGGTTACTCCTGGCTGTCTGCTCAGAAATAGCTCCTGGCAGACACAGGGGACCATATTGGTCCTGGATCGGCTGCTTGCAAGGCAAACACCGCTGTGCTAACTCTCCAGGTTCCAGGAGCGATTTCTGAGCACAGAGCCAAGAGTAACCCCTGAGTGCCATTGGGGTGTGGTCCAAAAACAAAAACAAACATGATTACCAAAGTATCCATTTTTTACCTTAGATTATCTGAAGAAAAAAAAAAAAAAGAAGAAGATGTAGAAATGAAACTACAAGGTGATACCTCTAAACACCCCCGAAGAATGACTAAAATTAAAAAGACTAACCCTACCCAGTATTGGCAAGGATGTGGAGCAGCTGGGCCTTATATCCATGGCTGCTGGAAATATAAAACTGCTTTGGAAACAGTTTGGCAGTTCCTATTAAGTTCAAGTACATTCACTGTGTGTCTTAGAAATCCCTAGTATTTACCCAGAGAAGTGACAACATGTGTTCATTCAAAGCCGGAATGCTTAGAGCAGTTTGATTAATGACAGTACAAAATTGGAACCTATCCACAAGCCCATCAGCTGCTGAAGGGACAGACTAATTTCTCAGTGGAACACTACCAGCACTAAAAAGGACAATCTACCAATAATGCATGGTTTTTGATGTGCTATGCTCTATGAAAGAAACAGGAAAAAGAAATAAAGGACATGCTGCATGATTTCATTCTAATGAAATTACAGCACAGGTCAGCTGAGGGGTCACAAGTGAGAGGTAGGGTTACTCTGCAGCAAGGATGGTGGCAGAGTGGCCTGAGGAACTGCCGGTATGATGAAACATTCCGAAACCTGTGGCAATGTGTGCAGAAACCAAAGTTCATTTAACCATACATTCAGAATAATTTTCCAGGCCCAGAGAGAGCTTATGTGTTAAATTTTTCATGCAGGCTCTCTACTGATGCCAACCCCAGTGGCCTGGAGACAGAACTCTCTCCTGTTTTAAAATTTCTTTTTATCGGGTCCAGAGAGATGGCACAGCAGTATTTGCCTTGCAAGCTGCCAATCCAGGACCTAAGGTGGTTGGTTCGAATCCCAATGTTCCATTTGGTCCCCTGTGCCTGCAAGGAGCTATTACTGAGCAGACAGCCAGAAGAAACCCCTGAGCACCGCCAGGTGTGGCCCAAAAACCAAAAAAATTTTTTTTCTTTTTATCTGGGCTGGAGAGATGGCATGGAGGTAGGGCATTTGCCTTGCATGGAGAAGGATGGTGATTCGAATCCTGACATCCCATATAGTCAGTCCCCCAAGACTGTCAGGAGCAATTTCTGAGTGTAGAGCCAGGAGTAGCCCCTGAGCGTTGCAGGGTGTGACCAAAAACAAAACAAAAAATTCCTTTTTATCCATTTTCCCAAACAAACCTACATAAATAAATCCTAGGCCTAGCCTAAGAATGAGGTGGGGTTTGTTTTGTTGTTGTTGTTGTTGTTGTTGTTTTGGTTTGTTTTTGATCCACACATGGTGGTGCTCAGGGTTCATTGCTGACTCAGGGGACTAGATGCTTCACTGGGGGTCAAACCAGGTTGACACCTTAATCCATGTGCTATCTCTTCAGTCTTAACATTTTTTGTTTTTTGTTTTTGGGGCCCTACCTGGTATCGTTCAGGGGTTCCTCCTGGCTCTATGCTCAGAAATCACTCCTGGCAGGCTTGGGGGACCATATGAGATACTGGGGATCAAACCCAGGTTGGCCTCGTGCAAGGCAAACACCCTACCACTATGCTATTGCTCTCGTCCCTTAAACAAGGTTTTTATCAGAAGACAAAGTTGGGGTGGCAACTCCTCATGGATTCTCCAAAGGTTTCAGTTATTTTTAGGAGGTGAGAAACAACTCAAGTGGTAGAGCATATGCTTTGCATGTGTCAGGCCCTGGGGGGTGTATCCCCTCCCACTGCCACACACCTTATCACACACACACACACACACACACACACACACACACACACACACACACACACACCCCACACTGTCAGGCCCCTCAGCACCGAAGGTTGTGGCCCCCACAACAGCACCTAAAATATTATTATGGAGCTTATTACCTACCTTTGTGTTTTTTGAGTTTATTTTGGTTTTTGTCTGTTTGTTTTGGTGTTTGGGTCAGGCCCAGTGGTGCTCAGGGGTTACTCTTGGCTCTGCTACACTCAGGGGTCATTCCTGGTAGGGTTCAGGAGAATGGGATGCCAAGTATTGAACCTGGTTGACTCTGTGTAAACTAAGTGTGTTATTGCTCCAGCCCCTCACTTGTTTTCTTACCAAAATACTGCAGATGGTCTCAAGTTTATATTGGCCTCACTTACAGGATTTTTCTTTTACATGGATGTAGAAGTGTTAGGGACTCAACAGAAAAGATACTTTGAATGGTGAAGTTTGTTTGTTTGTCTGTTTGTTTTTTGGGCTACATCCAGCAGCAGTATTAAAGAGTTAGTCCTGGCTCTACACTCAGAAATCAACCCTGGCCCCTCCCAAGAAAGGGTGGGGACCAAAGTGATAACACAGCAGTAGGGATTTTGCCTTGCATGTGGCTATCCAGGACAGACCTGGGTTTGATCCCCGGCATCCCATGTGGTCCCCTGAGCCAGGAGTGATTTCTGAGCACAGAGCCAAAAGTAGCACCTGAGAGTCACCAGGTATGACCCAAGAACCAAAGAAAAAGAAATCACCCCTGGCAGACTTAGGAAACCATATCTAATGCTGAGGATTGAACCAGGGGTCAGCTGTTTGCAAGGCAAATGCTCTATCCACTATACCTATCACTCTGGCCCTGAGTGGTGAATTTTGATCTTTCTCCTGGAGCAGTAACTAGCCTGAGCAACAGCTCCCAGTCACCTCTGACTTAGGAGTGGAAATACCTACCAGCTCACTCCAGCCTCTGGAACAGAAAAATGGAATATTCCATACTGTAGCAGAATAAATCCATAATTAATGTGTGCAATTAACATGTGCAGCTAAAATTAATTCAGAATTAATGTGAGTTGAGTGTTTTTGTTTTTCTGTTTGGTTTTGAGCCACACTGAGTGATAATCAAGGTTACTCCTGGTAGGGCTTGGGGGACAAATTGGGATGTTGAGGATCAAACCTAAATTGGCTGCATGCAGGGCAAGTGCTCTATCCACTGAGCTATTGCTTCAGCCCCTTTGTGAGTTAACTGTTTCTTTTTTTTTTGGTTTTTGGGCCACACCCTGTGACGCTCAGGGGTTACTCCTGGCTATGCGCTCAGAAGTTGCTCCTGGCTTCTTGGGGGAACCATATGGGACACCGGGGGATCGAACCGCAGTCCGTCCTAGGCTAGCGCAGGCAAGGCAGGCACCTTACCTCCAGCGCCACCGCCCGGCCCCGAGTTAACTGTTTCCAAGTTTCATTCCAGAGTATTTTCAGCTGAGACAAATACACTGAGAACCCAGACTGTTTTCTCCTCCAGGAGAGAATCCAATCAATTATAAGAAATAATTAGCACTTAATTATAAAATTAATTAAGTTAGTTAATTAAGTTAATTAATTATGATCATTATTTTGCCCAACCATAGGCTAATGTAAGTGTTCTGAGCATGTTTAAGGAA
Organism: Suncus etruscus; assembly: GCF_024139225.1. NCBI lineage: Eukaryota > Metazoa > Chordata > Mammalia > Eulipotyphla > Soricidae > Suncus > Suncus etruscus. The sequence goes on along the minus strand of NC_064852.1, from coordinate 65,691,105 downwards.
GGCCAGGTTAAACTGTGGTGTTCAGTAGGCTAGGTGTATTATATGCACGTTGATTTATTATATTTTCTTTTTTTTTTATTTTTGGGCCACACCTGTTTGACGCTCAGGGGTTACTCCTGGCTATGTGCTCAGAAATCGCTCCTGGCTTGGGGGGACCATATGGGATGCCGGGGGATCAAACTGCGGTCAGTCCTATGCTAGTGCTTGCAAGGCAGACACCTTACCTCTAGCGCCACCTTCCCGGCCCCGATTTATTATATTTGCAACTCATGAGGTTTTATGGATATGTAATCCCATTGTGAGTCCAGAAAAATGTGCATTATACATTCTTTTTTTTTTCTTTGTTTTGTTGTTTTGATGAACTGGGTTGCACACATAGTTGGGGGTAACATACCTTTTTTTTGGTTTTTGGTTTTTGGTTTTTGGGCCACAACCAGTGACGCACAAGAATTACTCCTGGCTATGCGCTCAGAAATCGCTCCTGGCTTGGGGGACCATATGGGACGCCGGGGGATCAAACCATGATTCATCCTAGGTTACCCACATGCAAGGCAAACGCCCACCCGCTTGTGCCATCGCTTTGGCCCCATACATACTTTATTTTTATTTATTTGTGTGTGTGTGGTTTTTGGGTCACACCCGGCAGTGCTCAGGGGTTATTCCTGGCTCCATGCTCAGAAATTGCTCCTGGCAGGCACGGGGGACCATATGGGACGCCGGGATTCGAACCGATGACCTTCTGCATGAAAGGCAAATACCTTACCTCCATGCTATCTCATACTTTATTTTTGATGCTCGAACACTTGAACTATGGCACTCACACACTTGGTCAAGATGCACTGTAGGGGCTGAGAAATAGCACAGTGGTAGGGCTTTTGCTTTGCACACAGAAGATTCAGGACAGATGGTGGTTCAAATTCCGTCATCCCATATGGTCCCCCAAGCCTATCAGGAGTGATTTCTGAGTGCAGGGCCAGAAATAACCCCTGAGCGCTGCCAGATGTGACCCAAATGCCCCACAAAAAAAGATGCACTATAAATCATTTTCTTGGCATAGTGCCAGGTATCACAAATGACAGTGCTGTATGAATGTATGTATAAATGTTAGAGTGTGGGGTAGTACCTGGGAACAAACTGGAATTCTCAGGTCTACCAGATTGGAGCTCTAACCCTAAACTACATCCGCAGGCCCAAAAAGGTTAACTATTTGTGGGGGTGGGTATTTGGGCCACGTCCGGTGACACTCAGGGGTTACTACTGGCTCTGTGCTCAGAAATTGCTCCTGGCAGGCTGGGAGGACACTCTGAAATGCTGTATAGGTGGTCCCAGATTGGCCTCATGCAAGGCAAATGCCCTACTACTGTCTCTCTGTCCCCAAAAGGCTAACTTTTAAAAAACTGACAAAATGTTTCCAAACTTTTGCCATCTACTAGGAAGGTTAGTTCCATTTTCACCACATCTTTACCAATACCTATTCTCCCTTTTCATGCTATTTCAAGTTGCGCTTTTTTCTTGGGGGGGGGGGGCACACCCAGTGATGCTCAGTGGTTACTCATGGCTCTGCACTCAGAAATCATTCCTGGCAGGCTCAGGGACCATATGGGATGCAGGGATTCGAACCAAGGTCAGTCCTGTGTTGGCGTGTGCAAAGCAAATGCCTTACCTCTGTGCTATCACTCTGGCCCCCAGGTTGTTGTTGTGGCGCTCAGGGGTTCCTCCTGGCTCTGTGCTCAGAAATCGCTCCTGGCAGGTTTGGAGGACCGTATGGAATGCCAGGGATTGAATCCAGGTCCTTCTCAGGTCAGTCGTGTGGACTGTGGCTCAGGCTCCTTAGGTTGCACTTTAGTGAAATCTCTCCACTTACAAGGAAAGGAAACTACTTTAAAGGGATGAAAAACATACAAGGTGGTTTTTGTATTGGTCTAAATGCAAGTATTAGAGAAACACACTCTCAATTGTCTGGATCAATGCCACAGAGGCTGTGGGGCAAGGGATGAGAATTGAATAGATGGAGCCATTTGAGCACAGTGTGGGTTTGGCCAGGATGGGTTGAGTGATGAAATGCTATTTTTTTTGTCTTGTTTTACATTATTTATTATGATATGGTAACTTACCAAGTAGTTCATAACACAGTTGTTTCAGGCATTAAATATTCAAACATCAACACCACCACCAGTGTGACCTTCCCTTCATCAACGTTCTCCAGTTTCCCACCCAGAAATGATTGCTCTGCCTTTGATTCTACTTAGAGAACAGAAGATGGATCCCAGCAGTGGTGGAAGGGGCTGGAGGGTGGACTGATGAACAAGGCCAAGAGAGAACTCTTGTCTTCAGTAGGGCCATAAAGGAACTTAGAAGTAGTTTCTAGTTGTATTTTGAATGAGTTCCATATTATAATATGGGGTCCTGGTTTCTGAACAAGGAAGTATGCCTTTTTGTAAAGGCCATATGTCAGGCTTCTCTTAGATCCTGAACAAGGAGGGAGGCCATTTTGTAAGACGCACATACTCAAGCCTATTTCCATTGACACCACCCCAAGCTACCTGGCCACATTGGGTAGCCTGTTGGGGGAAGGACACTAAACAATATCCAATCATTTTTTCTTAATATGGAACACTTCACGAATTTGCATGTCATCCTTGCTCAGGGGCCATGCTAATCTTCTCTGTATCGTTCCAATTTTAGTATATGTGCTGCCGAAGTGAGCACAACATCCAATCATTTTAAAGATCATCAAAAAGCTAGACCCTCTCTATATCCCCTCCCTATGTAATCTGACTCATGACCTTGGGAGAGGTTTGTTTCCATCTAGAGATGTCCCTGAAGTGCTCAGGAGTTACTCCTGGCTCTATGCTCAGAAATCACTCCTGCAGGCTCTGGGGACCATATGGGATGCCAGAGAATTGAACCCGCATCCTGGGTCAGCCACGTGCAAGGTAAAATGCCCTACCACTGTACTATCACTCTGGTCCAAAAGTTTTTTCAGCTTTACTCCAGTTGTGTGGTTTCATCCTTCAATTCTGGACCCTAACAATAATAGTACTCATTTAAAAAAATAAAGAAACAAAGCAGTCACAAACAAATTTTGGTTTCCTAATATATGTAAAAGTTATGTTTGCAAAACTTTTAACTCATTAACTTATTATGTATATAATAAATAGCATTATAGCTAAGTGGAAGTACAATGTGCCAATCCATCTTGGGGCTCCCAGCACACTCCATTTGTCAGAAGGCCAATCAGCCTGGTGCATTCCCATGGAGAGAAATACTCCTTTATTGGGAGAGAAGAATGTTGAGCTGTGGCTGAAACCACTTTGCCTGCAACAGCAACTTTTTTATTTCTTTGTCTGGTACTTGAAATCTGTTCCCAGAACACAGAGGTTATTAATAACTGTGGGACCTTTTCCCAGTCTGCAGATCAATTGGTTATTTCTTTCTGGATGTTTCTATTATTTATAGCTGGGAAGCTCCTCCTTCCTGAAGCAGATAAGGTGTTTTGTTTTGTCTAAATTGTTCAGCCCCAACCCACCCAATCAACCCTTGCTCCCTAGTTTCCTGGGCTGACTCAGCCCTAGGCTCGTGGCTTCTCTTCCTTAAGAGGCTGGTGCAGGCCTGTCTGCACTGTCCTGGCAATATGCAGGATGACAGGGATAGGGACTGGGACTGGTTTAGAATGAAGTTTTCTTGGGTCGGAGAGATAGCATGGAGGTAAGGCATTTGCCTTTTATGCAGAAGGTCAGTGGTTCGAATCCCAGAATCCCATATGGTCCCCCGAGCCTGCCAGGAGCAATTTCTGAGCGTAGAGCCAGGAGTAACCCCTGAACGCTGTTGGGTGTGACCCACAAAAACAAAAAAAAAAAAAAAAAAAGAGAGAGAGAGAATGAGGTTGTCTTGAACACACTCTTTGGTTTATGCTGGCTGAAGCCCCAGAGGGAATGGGGCAGGTGTTTAGCAAGGCCCAATTTTTATTTTATTTTTATTTTTATGAAGGTAGACACTGTCCAGGAGGAGTTCCAGGCAGGCCAGCTTTTCTCTTCCTCATTAGCCTTTTTTTTTTTTTTTTTTTTGGTTTTTGGGTCACATCCGGCAGTGTTCAGGGGTTATTCCTGGCTGTCTGTTCAGAAATAGCTCCTGGCAGGCACGGGGGACCATATGGGATACCGGGATTCGAACCAACCACCTTTGGTCCTAGATCGGCTACTTGCAAGGCAAACGCCGCTGTGCTATCTCTCCGGGCCCCTCATTAGCCTTTTGTGTGTGTGTGTGTGTGTGTGTGTGTGTGTGTGTGTGTGTGTGTGTGTGTGTGTGTGTGTGTGTGGTTTTTGGGTCACACCCTGCAGTGCTCAGGGGTTACTCCTGGCTCTATGCTCAGAAATTGCTCCTGGCAGGCACGGGGGACCATATCGGACGCCGGGATTCAAACCGATGACCTTCTGCATGAAAGGCAAATGCCTTACCTCTGTGCTTTCTCTCTGACCCCT